>NC_070641.1:20114431-20136125 GCF_947347685.1 Pleuronectes platessa
TTTCTGAATTGTTAACATTCTAGTGCATAAACCAATGAAATCCCACTCTTTCCACGAACTTAACCAAGCGTCTAAAGCTAACAAGCGGGGCATGAACCCTGGTCTCTGCTGTTGAAATCCTGTTCCACAAACAAAATACAAATACGTACACTCCCCCCCCCCCCCCCCCCCCCCCCCCCCGCCGAACACGCTGCTTAGAGAATGTGATTAGGTTATTTCATCTGATGGGATTGAGTTTGCTCTCCTCTAATGAAAGAGGGATGGACTGGGGCATGAAAAACGAGGACGTGTCTGCAGAGAAATGGATTGGGAGAAGAGGGTGGAAGGAAGTGCATGGGTAAGGTGGGGGGGTGGGGGGGTTGCTGATATAAAGAGACAGAGGGGAAAGGCTAAGAAGAGAGAGTGAGGAGGGAAGGAGAGAGGGAAAGGGTGAAGGTGAGAGTCAAGGAAAAGGGGGATAAGGGAGGGATGAGAAGGGTGTTGAGGGGTGAGTGAAAAAGCTTCATTACCCCCAGAGCACTTTAAAGATTATTTTGCACCAAAGGACGCTTCTTCCTCAGTATCTTTACATTTGTGTGAATGGATGCACAGATTTCCCCTGAGTGCACCAACCGGTCACCGACCAGAACCTCCCACACTAATTCCCTCTAGGTCCACATTCAGTGGAATGAGGCAAACAAGGCCAAACAGACAGGTTTTTTTATTTTATGTGCTCGGATGAGAAATTTCATCCGAGGCGAGAGACTGACAGCCAGTGAGAGCTTCGTAGATCGTGACCAATTTGTTTTAAATGTGAGATTTTCCTGGAGAAAGATGGTGGGTCGGGACAAAGTGAAGGGATAGATGGAAACACTGCAGAGTGCAGGCCGAGTGCTTTGAGGAAATCAAACCTGTGTGAGCACCCGGTCAGAGAGGAGGAAGAAAACAAGGCGCTGAAGCAAAGGGAGGTTTGAGATCTGGAATCAGACGAGTCGAGCTAAGTTGGTGGCTTATCGCAGAGCAGAGAGAGCAAAGCCGAGCAGCAGATAGACGGATAAGTTCTGCTTGTGAGACTCCAGCTCCTCTTTAACACTCATGGACCGATGGAGACTCCTCACAGGCAGGACAGAGGAGGAGGGATGAAGGAAAGAGGGAGGAAGGAGGGACACAAAGGGCCGATGCAGTCTTAAGTGAGTTAGTTTGCACTGAGTAATCCTTGCTCCTTTCCGCTGTTTACTGCACCCTCCTGCCCCCCCTCTGTGCTCTCTGTAGCCACCTCACACACTGACGCTGACAGCTCATCTGGAGTGGGCTTGATTCTCTCTGTGTGCGCCGCGGGATCTCTCCAGTGTATTCATGCTTGTGTGCATCCGTGTGCGCCTAATGGGTTGTGTAGGGGAATTGTTGTCTTACATCAGCGGGCCTTGTGTGTCTAAATATATATGTGCGTGTGTGTGTGTGTGTGTTTGAGAGAGAGAGAACACAAAGCTCTCTTCAACATGTAAACGTGCAGTGCTGCTGTTTCTTTCATGTTCGATTGTGGGAAAAAAAACACAACCTGTGAACCATCCTGCTCCCTGAGTACACACGTGTGTACAAGCAGGATGCATTAGTCATTGTGTGTATGTTCACTTAGTGCCTCTGTGTGTAAGTGTTATCACATTCGCTGTAGGTGCGAGACTTTGCTTCTGACAGAGTGTGGTACAAATTTCACAGGCTCTCGAAAAATGCATTGTAGTGTTTACGTGTTGTTTACCTTGTGTTGTTTCGTATTCACACAACGGATGATGAAGGTAAACATAGAGCCATTCATTAAGCACTATACAGGAACACATGGATGTAATAGAAGCTTCATATCTGTCTTTTCAACGTAAACCTGTACAGCATGGGATATGGTGCCATCTAAAGATTACTGTGGTTCTACTGGAGGAGGTAAAAGACATTGGGAACCATTGAACAAGTCTGGAAAAAGTAATTTCAACCCCCCTGGTGGTTTAATTTTAGCAAGAGAGGAATTACAGATGAAGTGTCTAGCTCCCGTGGTTTCGAATCTGCAGCCACTCGCTGAAATCGGTGACAAATCAGTCTGAGCTTCCAGCAACTGCTTCACAATTAAGGTTTTTCCAGGAGATGAATAGATAAATATATACGGTGACTATCATGGGAAATCGTTTTGTTTCTAAGGAAGTCACCACAATGATGTTTTGTTGTGTTTCTAGATCTGTATTTATTACCCAGAAAATTCAAGCGGTGCCATCTTGTGCATTTGGAGCCAGAGTCTGCGCTGTGGTGTTTGGGGGGGGGGGGGGGTCATGTTGAGGAACACGTTGGACCACTTCCTGTTTTTTTATATCACAACCCATTGGTACAGAACCAACACAGTATTACAGCTTCACTGGGGGAGGGGATTTTTTGGTTTTCTATTATTAAAAATTGGTGATAAATGTTCATATTAAACTCCCAGTGCTAGTTATGAAAACCAGTGGGACACGACACAGGCCTAGTTTGATTGCTCAAAGAGCTGAGGCATAAATTGACCTTAACAGAGTGAGACCAGGAGCGTTCTGGGCAGGCCAGGATTTGTCACTGCGGGGGGGAGGAAACAGACCACTGTGCACTTGATCTTGCCTATAGCAGCATTACCTCACCATTTGTGCTTGTGTGTGTGTGTGTGTGTGTGTGTGTGTGTGTGCGTGTGCGTATGCGTGTGTGTGAGGAAGAAGCCAAACATAGGGATAGTTTTCTGTTAACTGAGAATCAGTGTGTGTACACTGAGCTCCATTTGCAGAGAAAGCCTGGATTGACTTCTGGGACTTAGACATAAACACTTGTGTGTTTGCATGCCTACATTCGTGTGTGTGTGTGTGTTTGTGTGTTTGTGTGCGTGTGTGTGTGTGGGTGTGTGGGTGTGCTGAAGACAGAAGGGGGCTCAGGAGGTGTTGACTGTGGAGATTAAAGAGGAATTAGAGAAAGCAGGGACACAGGGAGCAACAAGATCCTCTGAATATTCAAATCTCTCATTTTCATGCTGCTGCAGATTACTGCATCTTTCATCTGTGAAGGAAGGGTCAACCTTACAGCGCTTGTGTGTGTGTGTGTGTGTGTGTGTGTGTGTGTGTGTGTGTGTGTGTGTGTGTGTGTGTTTGAAGCATGAACAGCGACACACTGGCTCAAGGCATTTTCCTCATGATTTAAAATGTGTGTTTGTCTTTGTATTAATACTCACAACAAGGCATTATAACTTAACACAGTGTTTTATTGCTAACTCCCCTGAGGGCATCGTGATACATGTTTTTACACAGATGCAGCGGCTGAATACACCTCCAGCGCGTTTGCTCGACTGGATAGGTAGAAAGCAAACAACAGCCCTAATGTCTCCCTGTGTGAACACATCCTCTGAACTGCACTTACTAAGATGCCCCTGGTTTCTGTGTCTCCAGAGGACAATCCGCAGGGTTTGCATTCTTTCTGCCTCCCACAGTATAATTGCTTCTTAAACATCCAGCTGCATCATACCAGTGCAATGGGAGCTTGGTGCACTGTCTGAGATAATGTGTGTTCCCCAAGAGGCAGCCCAGTTTCCTGTCAATACATGATACCATCTCCTCCGATTGTGAGAAGCGGGAGACAAATGTCCAGTAATTTGTGTGAGTATGTGAGATTCAGTGTTAGTTCTGAGCTTGGATGAGTGACACAGCCCTGGATCGACAATATCTGCTTATAGATATACAGTTATGCCTTAATTGATCCAGATATCTCATATTTCCGTGGAGTCACTAACTTCCCTCGCAGAGGACAGAGGAAATCCTTTGTCAGTGGGGAGATTTAAAAACATGTGGCATTTGAGTCCAGTGCACATTTGTCCCATTTGGTCAATTAGCCGGTTTGACATCGGTGAGTCGTGGCAGACAGGGCTCAGGAAATCCTCTGTGAGGTCTGCCATCGCATAAAAGGACGTGTTGGAGGGAGAAGAGCAGAGGCTGCCCTGGATTATTGTTTTGAAAATGGGGGTTAGGACAAAGGGGATGTGGTAAATTGAATGTAGTCCACTAGCATCAGTCTTGTTGAACGGATCAATCAGAAATCAGAACTCGTGAAAATCTGCAGTTGTTGCCTCCAGGTGAATTCAAGCTGATTCAGGAAAAAAAAAAGTTTTGGTTCAAACTATTCCGCTGATGCAAACTCCTCTGCTGGCCCCCTGATCACAGGAGTAGTTTCCAATTGTGTGTGTGTCTGTGTGTGTGAATGCAACTGAATGTAATCTGGCTTATTGTGTGTTGGTGTTCAGAGTCTATATGTATGTCTCCCTGCATGAATAATGTAGAAGTCATTGGTCACCATTTGTTTTCTGCTTTACCTCCCTTTCTAATTAGAACACTGCTCTCCTCTGGAGACTTCAGTACCGTGTGTGTGTGTGTGTGTGTGTGTGTGTGTGTGTGTGTGTGTGTGTGTGTGTGTGTCTCAGGGATAGAAGCCAAAGTAAAACAGAAAAAGCAGCATCAGTTTCTTTTTAGTCGAGGAGACGTTTTTTCATTCCCGCTGTTGTTCGTCTTATCCCTCATGCTCTTTCCTTTTGTCTTGGATATGCTGATATTAATATTGTGTAGTATTTTTTCTCGATATGTCCATATACATCTTATAACTTTACTCGAGTGCCTGAAGCCTGGTTTGATTAATGGCGTTTCATTATCTCTGCGTGTTCATGCAGTGAGACACCAACGAGGCCACACTGTACAGGACTCCATCCACGCGTTAGAAACTGAAAGAAAGGAAAGAATGAATAAAAGTCATCCAAAATGGATAAGAAAGAAAAGCTTTTACATGCTGTGGAAATGATGTCCAGACTTCATTTTCACTTATGACTATACATTCTCTTTCCCTTTTCCTGTTTTTCAACTAATGGCCACAAACATGTCGGATTTCGATTCCCCATCCGTCGTTGTGATACTCCGGCCTCGTTTCTCGAGGATGCACTTCTCTCATTAATCTGTATTAGCAAACACTACAGCAGGATACTCAGTAGACATGGAGCCATTAAAATCCATTAAAAAAATGTTTATTTGTGAAATTGTAGAAGAGGCCTGTAATTCAGAGGAGCAGCCCGGGCCCACTTGGTCATTACTTGACCCATTAAGCACATTAGGGCTGAAACAAAACTTCCTGTCAACATCCGAAGCCAGTGTGTATGTGCGGCTTTTGTTTGCTCACATTATTTGTGGGAAACTTTTTATTCTGAATTTGTCTTTGTCCCTTTATGTCTTGGATTGAACATCATATTTGAGTCTTTTGAGTCCTGCAGCTCAGATTATTGCCTCCCTCTGTGAGCTTCCTCCAGCTCTTCACCTGATCACGCTGCTCATTGAACGTCAAACCAGGATTAAACAGTTTACATTAAGCTTTTCTTATTTGCTGTGCCTCCTTTGGGTTGAGTAGATAAACCTCTTCTCTTGTGCCGTTGCTTGTTTGAAATCCCACCCATGTACGTTTCTACCTTAACTCCCTCGTGCACGTGGTTCGAGCACGTGTCCATGCTGGTGATCCTGCTGAACTGTGTGACCCTGGGGATGTTCCAGCCCTGTGAAGACGTCCTCTGCCAGGCCGAGTGGTGCCGCATCCTCCAGGTCAGTGCCCCCTCCGTCGGGACAGGTTCTTACCTCTCATAGTGGGGGATAGGTTTGGTCTCAGTAACGCAGCAGGACACACAGGATCTAGAAATGTCTCTTTCAGTTTCCAATTGCTTCACATAGACCAATTATATCTAGATTATACCCAGACTAATTCACGAAGCTCCCACATTGGCCATAGCCAGCTTTTTCGATGTGGTTTGATAATTTAAATGTTTATTTTTATGACTTATTCATCGTTGAGAGTCAGACGGGAACTCCAGAGAACGTCTGCACACAGTTGGGTCCAGACTGTCTCTGGAGTTTGCCTTTACATATGCAGAGCGCAGCAGGAGATTCTCCGTTCAGATCTGTTTACAACACCGAAATCTCTGAAGCGTTCAGGGGCGCAGGGTGGCACAGCATGCCGGAGATGTGTTTACAACACGTCTGCTCTGTCGGTATCACCGAAAGCGCTCGAATTCTAAGTTGAAATCTTCGTCTATGTCTATTGTGTTTATTTTACACCCTACAAGACATTGTCCAGAGTTTTTGTTACAGGGCTGGCAGGAGAAACTCAGGAGAAAGTCCAGAGCCTCTGAGCCTGTGTGTTCTCACAAGTGTTAAACAAGTCATTTCTAATTCCAGCGTCCTGCACAAATATGTACACAGATTATAATAAGCACTAATAATAAGTTAAATAATTTCACATTCAGTTTTATGTGAATTGACTGAGAGAAAAATAAGACAATAAAGTCCATTTGTTAAATTAACGGTGATATCGTCTTCGCTTTCTCATTTCTTGTTGATTCTCGGCTCACGTCCACGTGCTCATTATATTCAAATACAGATGTTCTTCTTTGCCGTGGTAGATGTCTAATTAATGGAGACACAGCCATAACCAGAGCTATTCCCTGCTGGGATGAAACTAACTAATGGAGACAAGAGCGCTCTCAGACAACCCCCACGTGCACTCGCACAGTTTCCTTCCTCCTGTGACTGCGTCGATGAGGAAACTAGAACACGCCGGGAACATTCTCTGTCGACAGGAAGTTAACTTTCTTCTGATTGACGATGAATTCTGACTGTGTGTGTTTTTCTCCATCGCGTGTGACCAGGTGCTGGACGACTGCATCTTCGCTTTCTTTGCCGTGGAGATGGTCATCAAGATGGTGGCACTGGGAATCTTCGGCCCCAACTGCTACCTCGGTGACAAGTGGAACCAGCTTGACTTCGTCATTGTCATGGCAGGGTCTGTATATCTCCCACATCGCTTTGTTGACTCACTCCCACAAGTCATCTGCAGCCAGAGAATAGCCGTCTGCTTAGCATAAATAAACCATTTCATTTTCTCCCTGTTTCCCTGATGATGAACAGGAATGAAACAGAAGCAAACGAATAATCACACGTGCACACACACACACACACATGCAGGAGTGCACTACACGTGTGTGTGTGAATAATAAGATCTCTGACTTCCTCTGACTTCAGGGTGATGGAGTACTCTCTGGATGGTCACAACGCCAGTCTGTCAGCCATCCGTACCGTCCGAGTGCTCAGGCCACTGCGGGCGATCAACAGAGTTCCAAGTAAGTCCACATCATGCACTGTTTGATTTTCTTAATGCCACCTGATCAGTGAAGAGCATGAGCAAACACACTTTATTTTCCCTGAGATCATTTCTGTTTTTATTCTGACGATTAAATGAGGGTTTGAAGTTTGACTCGTCTTCTCCTGATGAGGAAGAGCAGCTCTGGAGCGTCAGTGATCCAGAGCTGCAGCATCTTCAGCTTTACCTGAGCAGAAAGATCACGATCCCTGGTGATATCCAGAGCTGCTCTTCCTCATCGGTATAGAAGGGGATCAAATATCAAGTTCTTCAGAATCAGCCCAGCATACCAGAGTTTCTCTATACTGGTCTGTGGACTCACCATGGAAGATCAGGGAATTATTGAGTTATGTGACAAAGATTGTGGAAAATGGAAAGCTAACAATTAAGTTTGGAGCATTGTTTTATGTTTAACATTGATCTTGTGCACATTTGATACTTAATTACCCTTTGCTATCTTATCAAAACTGGGGATTATGAGACTTAATATATTATATTTTTGTTTCAACAGTATCCCACACAAAAAGGCACGTGTAAATTATTTGCTCTGCCACCTATTTTCAATTTTGCATCCCGTTGTGCGAAGTGAAATCTGGTGTGTTGAACTCATCCTGCTTTGTGTATTCTCGCCACCTCACGGTAACTTGACCGACGTTGGCTTTAATCTCCCGTCCCCAGGTGGTGTCGTGCCAGTGAGACACAGTGGGAACTTGCACATAGTTTGTCATTTTCCTAAAAGCTCCGTGACAGAAGTGGCCATGAATCTACAGCTAAAGAGGGTCGCCAGACAATGGTGTCATAACAACGTGCGAGATTATTAACCAGCATACATCCGGCGAGTGGCCAAGCTGGTTTTCAGACTCTGCCAGTAGAGATATAGTCATTTTTTGCACAGATTTCCTCTGATGTCAACATGATGGGCATTATTAGGATTTAAATGTTTGTAAAGCATCTTTTTGTACCTCATTGGAGAATGCATTGGAGGTATTTTTACTACAATGACTTGGTATATGTTGGCAGGGTCATCAATGTCTGGCTGTATCTGTGGCTCTGTGTGTGTGTGTGTGTGTGTGTGTGTGTGTGTGTGTGTGTGTGTGTGTGTGTGTGTGTCTGTGGGTCATTGGGGCTTTGGGCGCTGCAGATAACCCAAACAGGATCATAAAGCATGACAGGTTGTCTGTTTCTCTCAAGCCATCAACACAAAAAGTGTCTCACACAGACACACACACACACACACACACACACAAACACACACTCAAACGTTATATCTCTGTGAGCACAAAAGTGTATTAACACTTACAATAGTGCAGCCCTGGGAATCAGCCGGTACGGCCCTGTACAAGGTGAAGAACAACTTAAAGACGACTGTAACAAGTTTTCAGTTGCTCCCTGAAGGCTGTGACACAGGGAGGCAGGGGGGGGGGGGTGAGGAAGAGGAGGGAGAGAATTGCAATGAGGATGACACTGGGAGGTGCTACCTGGGGCTGGGAACTCGAGGTCAGCGTGGACACAGACGAGCACAAACACCCCCCAGAGCTCTCACACTCCAATACTCACAAGTACACAAACAGCTACTGGCTCGCCTCCTCCATTGTCTCCTCCCTCTTCTTCTTCTTCTTCTTCTTCTTCTGCTTTCTGTTCTCCATAGAAATAGTGATGAGGGATTGAGTGTTTGAGGTTGCACGCCCGCCAGACTAATCGCCAATCTAATAGCCATTTTACAGTCCCCCCCTCCCCCCCTCCCCCAACACTACTTAGCATCTCTGTTTGTCTTTGAGCCATCCTGCTATCACTCTGCTCTGTCTGTTTGTCTTTGTGCCTAAGTGGATGGGAAATATTTGTGAGACAGATGTTAAAGGTGTTTTTCTGCTGTAGCCTGGATACTGCGAGCAGCACTCGGTGTTTATTTCAGGTTCAGAAGGAAGGCTGTGTCTTGCAGGGGGTGGGGGGGTCCTGCAGAACGTCCGCCTATGGTGTCACATGTTTGTTCTCTCCCGCTCTATTGCAGCAATTTCAATGCCCCTTGGTTTTTAACATATATATATATTGTTTGCTGTTCTGTTGAGTTGAAGCCGGACTTTTTAGAAGCGTAAGTGTCTGAAGCTTAAAACTAAAAGGGGCTGTTTTATGATTTTATAAAAACATCCACTCTCAGTTCATTACCCTGCTCCGTTCTACATCATGTCACAGGACAGAAGAAACCATCTTATATATATGAAGGTAAATCATCATCATTGAACCGTCACTGACTCCAGTGGGAGGACTTTCTGGATAGATCTCCCTTTCTACATTTCACAAGCTGCCGTGGAGTCTGCAGCTCGTGTGCCATTCAATCGCATTAGTTCAATTAAACTTAACTTGACAGTGTGAATTATTACCTTGGGAGTAAATGTGATTTGGGTCTAGTTTCAAACCGTTTCCTTGAACCCCTTCTCTATAATATCAATTAGGGAAATTCAATGAATTGCTGAACCTGGTGTATTTGATATTAACTCGGTTTGCATGTGTATGTTTTCATGTGAGGAATGTGCAGCGTGTCCTTCAATTTGTGAGAAACAGGAAATCGCCAGTTGGCAGAAATAAAGAAGGCAAATAATTAAACCATCTCATTTGGAAAACACACAGAACATAGTTAGATAGATAGATAGATAGATAGATAGATTACTTTATTCATCCCCGAAGGGAAATTAAGTCGTCATAGCAGCAGGTATATTTGAATACAATAAAATACAATACAATAGAAAAAAAAAAAAATATTGAGGTAGAAGGAATAAAAAAACAGGAACACAAGATAAATAGGTAGATAAGGTGCAGTGGCAAGATGATGGTAATAGTACTGATGATATGATGGTAATATTATTGTTAGACAGTATATACAAATAGTACAGTATATATAGTATATAATATAACATAATATATATATTTATATATGATAGTAATTCTACCAGTATAATAGCAGTATATAGTAATAATGGCAGCAACAGTATATATAATAATAGTAAATATAATAATAATAACATGTACGCATGTATAAATATTATATACAAAGAGTATGATATAATATGATATGATATATAGTAGAGGTATAAATATAAGTATTCGACTATACAATAGATAATATAATATACTATGAGTGTAAGAATATGTAGACAGTGTGCAAAAGACAATATTATTGTATAAAATGATATATAGTATCAATATGGTTTATATTAACACATAGCGGAGTGTTTTACAGGGTACACAGTGCAAGGAGACAGGTACATTTAGTGCAGTACTGGTGATCAGAGAATCACTCTACCTTTATGAACACACTCCCTGTGTCTGACAATGATTTCCTGGTTCCTGCTCCACCTCGAGTCCACGACTGCGTCTCATCAGGTTCCCGTCGTGATGGAGTGACACTTTCCTGCTCGGCTGTCACATCTCTCAGGCTGAAGCGTGGAACGATCCGCAGTGTGAGCTGGGAACAGTGACTCCTTAAGGGAGGACGAGTGGATTGATGAACCACGGATGGATTAAGAGCTTTCTTCTTTATTTTGTAATCGTTAAGACTAAAGCAGAAAAATTGTTTCCATCCCAGGAGATTTCCTGCTTTGCCAGCGTGTAGAAAAAATGTCCCCGACACAATCTTTGTGGCTAATGAGGACACATGGAGACACACTAAGTACTGATGAGTCATTCTCTCCCAGTGGGTCCGTGCTTCACAGAGTGTAACCATCAGGACTCTCAGGACCAAGAGGAGGCCTCCACATCATCCAAATGTTCCTCTCAGCCTTTTCTCTTGTTTTCCTTTTGGTTCTAAATTATTAATAATATTCAATAACATTGTCAGTGGCAGGTAGAGACGGGCTGTGGGGCTCAGTGTGCAGAACCGTGAAGCCGCCACCACCACCACCGCCGCTGCACAAAGAGCTTTTCCCTGTTTATTCAAAGTTGTTATCTTGATCGACAACGTCAGTTATGTGGATGAGTCCCAGCCGCTGCTGCTGCACAGCTCCAGTCGCCTGATGGTTGATTCTTTATTCATCTTGAGCATAGTGCATATCCAGAAGGCACCAAATGTTACACTGAGCTTCTTTGGGCCCTAAACAATATACAGTGTGAAACAGAGAAGATGAAAAGTTCTAGAGATATGTGAACCAAAGGGAGACAGAGGGTTCTGCAATCAGAAGATAAATGTCAACACAAAATGAAAAAATGATTAAGGTTCTTTTAATTCTACACTTTAGCTCTGACACTGCTTCCATAGGGTGATTTTACTATGAGTGGTTTGGTCAATGTCACCAGCCTGTGATACATGTGGACGGGGACAGAACACAATGTGGCGCCCTCGGGGACTGGATCCCTGACCCTGCTGACGCTGAACACATCTGACAACTGGAGATGGATGCTGAACGCACGTGGTTAGATAACCGTGGCCACAGGAAAGCTGCGAGTTCAAATCCCAGCGGAGGAAATAATGTCAAACTGTCAGTTTCAGTATTGTCATCACATGTAATTATATTGGCTGTGGGCGGGAAGTTGTGGGTTCCGAGCTCCTGAGATCGATAGAGGTTGTCAGGGTGTGCACCGATCAGATGGTTAGGAAAGGACCACACACATTAAACATGTGAACTTGCGTGTTGTGCATGTGGGACGGAAGAATTCGTCTAAATAATAATCGCTGATTGCATCTGTATTCCGTGTCTCCCTCTATGAAGGTATGCGGATCCTGGTGACGCTGCTGCTGGACACTCTGCCCATGTTAGGAAACGTCCTCCTCCTCTGCTTCTTTGTCTTTTTCATCTTCGGCATCGTGGGAGTCCAGCTGTGGGCGGGGCTTCTGCGCAACCGCTGCTTCCTGGGAGAGGATGTCAAAACGTAAGGACGCTTCCTCCTCTCCTTCGGGGCTGGAATGATGGTCCCTAGGAAATTCTCTTTGCATTTTAGACGTGGGAGGAAAGAGTTAGCGGGGAATATGAGAATCAAGACGGTTTTCCTTGAGTTTAGATGACTGGGAAACACAGACTACATCAGGGGAACACTTAGATGTTGTCATACAATTTTAATTTGCCCTCAAATAGAAAAAAACTCCACCATCCACCCCTGCTTGACTTAGCAGTTGCCCAGGTGGTGACCAGCAGTTCCTCCAGCGTGCACGTATGAAACCTTCCAACTTGCTCAGCTCACTTCATTCAAACATGAACTTTCTTTCTTTGCTCTGCCCTCTACTCTTCGTTTCTTCTTCTCTTTCTCTCTCTCTCTCTCTCTCTCTCTGTGTGATGTTCTCTTGTCTCTTTCATCTGTGCTGAGTTGTCACAGAGACTCACAGTCGTCTGGTGCCTTAAGTTAAAATACAGAAATTGCAACTCATCCAAGTGGAGCCCTCTGGGGTGCAGCGCTCAGTGTGACCTGTCAGTTACACTGAGAGGGTGGAGATGTAGTTTCAGGATAATGTTACTTGACATATAAGTGCCTGTAAATTGGAGCAGTACAATGCACCAGTTCTGAAACTCTTAGATGAAGAAATTAGATCCCTCTTCTCTGCAGATGATGTCAGTTTTAATCATAAAATTGTATAAAGTAAATCCTGAATATGGATTTAACCAACTTTACGCTATTAACATAATAATGAAGTCTTATTACTATGAAAACAGATAGTAACATATCTATTGCCTTTTGATTCAATCTAGCAAGAACATTATAGATATGTAATGTGACAAAAATTATCTATCGCCCCCAAAATAAGATAAACACATAAATGGATAAACATGTACACAACCACTAATACAGAGAAGGAAAATCAGACATCAGTTTAGTCATGTGAAAAAAAGAAAAAAAAACCTCTTCAAGGTTCACAACCTCATTAAGCTGAAATACATCATTAAGAAAACCTTGGACCTTTCTGCTTTTGATGTAACGTTGCAAATTGTCCCAGAGTTAATGTCGCTGAACGCTGATCAGAGAACAGCAACTTCATATTTCCTCACCGGGGACTTTTATTTTTCATATTTTGAATAGCCAGCATCTCACATATATTTCCAGTGTGATATATAACTTCTGTTTCTGCTGAATGTCCCTCAACGAGGTCCATCGACAGAACCCTTCAGGGCCCTGGAGATTAACAACATTACTCTCTGTGCTGCCAGTGTGGCCAGGCCTCAGACAATCAAGTCAGCCTTTATGGATCATACGTCAACAGCTCGTACGCTATAGATGCAGAAGCAGCCGGAGAGTCAGCATCCAGGAGGGAAACAGAAAGAGAGTCAGACCAGGAGGATACGGGGGGGGGGGGGGGGGTGTAGGGATGAGGCAGCAGGAAAAGTGTCTCTAAAAAAAACAACATCCAAACAACTGGTTCCCCCCCCCCCCCCCCCCCCCCCCACTCGCACTTCACTCTGCAGAAAGGAACACTCACTGTGGTGGAGGGCTCTCCACTTTAAAAAGGAGGTGGAGAATAAATAAGCAGGTGAACGATAATGGAACATTTTCACCCACTCTGTTCCATAAGTAGGAAATATTAGCCGTCGCCATGGATACTGACGGATGCCTCGTTCGCTGAGTATTTTGACTGATGTGTACTTTTCCTTGGAATTTGAAATATTGGTGGTATTATGGTGGTATTATAGGATTTGTCTGACGGCCAAAATGAGACTGTGAACTAAAAAGGGAAATGTATACATTTTATAAATCGTAAGCATTAGGTTTAACAGATTTGTTTCTAGTTATTTCAAACCCTCATGAAGTACTCACCGTTAAATCCACCGTGTATGACTAACGTTTCATTTGCTGTGATGTCTTTCAGTGGTGTTTTTCTACTTTTTCCATCCAGAATGTTCAACAAGTCCCTGGACCCCTACTACATGTCCGAGGAGGGCGAGGAGAGCCCGTTCATCTGCTCGGCGCCGCGCGAGAACGGGATGCTGCGCTGCCACGACCTGCCGCCCTACATCGAGGAGAAGATGGAGTGCTCCCTGGAGGCGCCGCATCAAAGCTCAAACGACTGCATCAACTGGAACCGGTACTACAACGTGTGTCGACCCGGGAACTTCAACCCTCACAAGGGATCGGTGAACTTCGACAACATCGGCTACGCCTGGATAGCCATATTCCAGGTGAGCTGGGATGAAAGTGACAGTTTTTGGATGTGGAAGCTAAAACTTTGGAGCTTTTATTGTCAACTTCACATGTATTAAGAGGTCAAAGTCAGACATGTCCTCCACTCAGGCCCACAGAGGACTTGTATCGTGACCTAAAGCTTTTTCCTCTCCACACAAACATATTTTTCTCTTATTCCCCCCCCCGCTGATCGTGATCGAGACTGTGTCGGTCTTTGTGGTGACGCCGTCTGAGTTGCTGTGATAAGAATTCTGACCTTTTTTTAATAGATTTGACCAGAGCCTGCTGCTAGATCTTTCTCTGTGTGTAACAAAAACAACACAACAGGTCTTTCTCAAAGAGTCGTACCTGAAAAATACCCCAGACTCCATGAACACTGAACACACACACACACACACAAACAGACACTTAATCCCAGTGTCAGGGACTTTAGAGATTAGATTATTTTTGTCCTTTCGTTTTACCACAAACACAACGTCCATTGTTTAGGAGGTAAATCCAAATTCAAAGATAAATATAAAGTTTGTATGGTTTAGTTCACACGGTGTTACATTGTGGCAGCTGGAGCCAAAAGCAAGAAAACACACACTTGTGTTGACAATGACCAAGAAAGTGTTTATTGTGACACTGGAGTGGAAGGCGACGAATGGGAAAAAGGGATTCCAGTTGACAAAGACTGAAGGGGAAAGGAAATGTCAGTTGGCAGAGCCGAGCGGAGGACGAAGCCCGGCCTGGCAGAGGGATGAGGAAGCCTAGAGGCCGGGGGAGATGAGCCGGCTTTGTGCTGGAGAACTGTGCAGCGCCGTGGCAGACGTGACGACCCTGGAGCTGGAGGAAACACCAGATAGTACGAAGGAGAAACACACAAGGAGACAACAGAGAAAACAAAGCACAAAGCTATAAGCCTCCTTGGCGTCACACTCCAAACTGGACACTGATATTCCGATGTAGCCTGACTGAACAATCCACCACCGTGTACACAACCCTGGTCGCCTTGTGTAGAAATGTACACGTCTTAATCACAGCCTGTTGTCAACTGCTTGGTGACATGTGCTAGTTCCACCCAGGACAATATTACCACTTTAATCTCGTGATATTACGACTTGATTTTAATAATCTCACAGTTTTCTTTTCCTCAACGCGGCCCTAATACGATGTGATGATGATGTTTATCCTCTGTAAAAACATTCTAGCATTTCAAGTATTTTTTTTCTCATGGAGGCAAAGATAGAAAAACAGAGTAAAAGATGAGACAGGAAAATAAAAGTGATGGAGATACAGAGGGAGAGAGAGTGGATGTATATTGAGAGAAGAGAGTGTGTTATTGAATGGTAAATGAGGTGTTAGGCTTGTTATCCCAGTCTACCGCTCTATTCCTCCCGCATCTGTAAATATAAAGAACATGAATTATACATCTTAGCACAAGGGCTCTGAGAAACATTTCTCTTTCCATCCCTCGGTTGTTTTCAGAGATTTCTTTTTATCGGTCAGTGGAAATGAAACCAGCTGCAGCCAAGGTGGTTTGAGATCAGGTTCTAACGTTCGACTGGTTATTTAAAACATTTTCGTCCTTAAGTCAAGTTCAGGCTGCAGCACTTTCCAAGTCATAGGTTCGCCGTGCAGTTCACGCTACACAACCTGCTGTTATTGGGAGTAGTGCAAATGTTGTGAGGTCACACTACACAGACATATGAAAACACGCCCGGAGAGGGGACACAGGGAAGTGCACACAAAGCTGTGTGTTGTTTCTCGCCTCCTGTGCTCTGAATAGGTAGCTGTCTCTGATTCGTTGAGAGCCTGTTAGAAATATAGAAAAAGAAAAACCTGGCAATTGATGGCTGCTGATTGATTTGGCTCCAACAATGGGGCTTTAGTTGATGAGTTCCTAAATGTGTGCATGTGGGAAATCAGACTGTAGTGAGAACAATAATATTCCTGGCCCATCTGGACATTCACATAATTTGCATCATCGTCAATTAGTTTGGGTTTTACAACCAGTTCACAGAGAAAAATCTAAGCTAAGAGCGAAGCAATGATTAAAAACATAGGAGGAGAGGTAAGGGAGGTCAGAGCATTGCTTCCATCATCCGTCTGGTTAATGACCACCGACCCTGAGACACTCTCATTAGTGTCCATGAGAATTCAAGCACCATGTGTCATTCTCCAGTGACACACGGGAGCACGTTCTCGGCTCCACACGCATGACATTAGCATGTATTACGAGGCTGAACGCTCAGTTCTCTCATCTTCAGGTTGGGTGAGGAGCAGAGGTCGACCTCGAGGTCAGGGAGTCATTTGTTCAGGTTCTCGCCTCCATCTCTGAGCCAGGATGGAAAAGAACCAACTGAGAATCTCCTCTTTTCCTTCAAACACAAGAAACAGGGACTCTATAGTCACATTTACTCCAGAGTAAACGGTCTTTAATGAAAACCTTTTCTTTTTGTGGTGTTAAAGACGATTTGTACTTTCATTGCATCTGTGATTAATTCCATGAATGAGGGTGTGAAGTGTGAGGACTCCCCGACTCTCCCACAGATCTGACTCAACGTTTTGTATTAATTTCTGTACCATTAGGTGGTTTCGATGGCTGCTCGTGTGCTGTTTGTTTTCATGGAATTAAAAAAAATCACAGCGATTATGTTTTTGAAGTGTGGTTTCGCTCACAAATGAGAATCCTTGGCTCTTTTGTCAATCTGGTGCAAGAGAAGCTTTCCAGAAAAGATGGGATTAGTCGTCCCAGGTTGTGTGTGGGTGAGTGTGTGTGTGTGTGTGTGTGTGCGTTTGACTCTCTTTCCATAGAGGTATACATTCTTGTGTCCGTTGGCATGTGTGTTTGTACTCGTGCCATTGTTGTGTGTGCTCTGGCGCTGCGATGTGTGCCGCTAGCTGAGGTGTAAATGTTGAGGTGTGAGCATATTACTGGCTCAGCTGAGCCACCACTCATCATCTCAGCTGCTCATTAGCACTGTGGCCACATGAAAACGCTGCGTCAGTAAACACACACGCATGCACGCACACACACATACACACACACACACACGCACTCACACATAGAGGCTGGAGGGGCACCATTTTTAAATACAGAATAGAAAATGTCCTCCATCTGAATGCTGTGTACTTTGATTATTTTGTGTGTGTGGTTTTATGTTTTTCTTCTACTCCTGTACATTATAATAACAGCGTCTCCCTCCTTGTCCCTCTGTGTCCTTTTGTCTCTGTCTCCAGGTCATCACACTGGAAGGATGGGTCGATATCATGTACTATGTCATGGACGCACACTCCTTCTACAATTTTATATATTTTATACTGCTCATTATTGTAAGTACCAGCTTGAGTTTCTTTTTCTTTTGTCTTATTTTGATATGTTGCTAGAATTCAAAGAGAAGGGAATTAAATGAAAGATTATAATTTAACTTTAGCTTAGATTCAGAATCTATGGCCCAGTTAGTATTCAGTATTAATTCAGAACATCCATATCATAGTTTAAAGTTTTAATTTGTTTGACATACCACACTTCCACATTTTTGTGGAATACCTGGAATATATTTATTCCTGGCTCCTCTTTATACAGCTGTTTACAGTTTTCAGTATTTTTTAAAAACACTTCTTGCTCCTGAAAGTTGTTTTTGTGTACTTGTATGTCAGTGCTGCTTGAGAAAACCTGGAATAACCTTTTTTAAAGTTAACCCGTAAACTTTGCTGGGAGCAGAACTCCCCTCTGCTGAAGCTCGGCGGCTTCTTATCGTGTATGATTTAACTCTCCTGACGCTGTTGTGGGTTTTCAAAGATCCCAGCTCAGGCTATGTTTTGCGATGCTGTCTGAGCTCCCTGCCCGGCTGTCATTTGATGTAAAAGTGCTTATTATACATTCCCAAAAATTGGGGGGAAAGGAAGAAGGGGAGAGAGAGAGAGAGAGAGAGAGAGAGAGAGAGAGAGAGAGAGAGAGAGAGAGAGAGAGAGAGAGAGAGGGAGAGGAGTGGCTGAAGGAAAGCAAAACAAAGTGATTCATATAGAAAGTGGAGGAGACTGATTAAGACAAATGACAATGTCAGAGGAATTATTCTCTCAGAAGATGGAGCTTGTCTAATTTCCTGTTGCTCTTTTAATAACACAGGGTAATGAAATGTTAAATTGACATTTCATCAGATTTATTAGATATTACAAACCCACCGCAGAGGCCATCTCGTCAGAAGATCATTTAAGTTTCACATTTTGGAAATAAAAGCATAAGAAAAAGTTGACTTCTTGTACAGTTTAAACAACTGGAAGGGACAGAAGCAACCTGGGTTTGGATTTTCTACGTTTTCAAATAGAGCAAACATTTCTTGTTGCTCTAAAGACACACTGTCTTTTAACACAACTGCTACAAAGCTGCAGTTCGATCCCTTCAACGTTTTCTCTACCTCCGCACGCAGGTGGGCTCTTTCTTCATGATCAACTTGTGCCTCGTGGTCATCGCCACCCAGTTCTCTGAGACCAAGCAGAGGGAGAACGCCCTGATGAGGGAACAGCGCGCACGCTACATGTCCAACGACTCCACGCTCGCCAGCTACAGCGAGCCCGGCTCGTGCTACGAGGAGATGCTACGCTACATCAGCCACTTGTATCGCAAGTTCTCACGCAGGCTGCAGAGGATATACTCCGGATGGCACAGGTTAGAGACCAGTTCTTTATATCAACTGGGAAAAATCCACACATCACAGGTCTGTGTAATGGTTTGCTCAAGTTGGTGGTTCATTAGTTGGTTTTATGCACAGTAAAAAACACACACCTGGAAGTAGACAACACACACATGGAAGTAAACAACACACATCTGGAAGTAAAAATACATACACCTGGAAGTAGAAAACATACACCTGGAAGTAAACAACACACATCTGGAAGTAAAAAGACATAAACCTGGAAGTAAACAACACACATCTGGAAGTAAAAATACATACACCTGGAAGTAAACAACACACATCTGGAAGTAAAAATACATACACCTGGAAGTAAACAACACACATCTGGCAGTAAAAAGACATACACCTGGAAGTAGACAACACCCACATGGAAGTAAAAAAAACACACACCTGGAAGTAGACAACACACACATGTAAGTAAAAAAACACACACCTGGAAGGAGAAAAACATACAACTGGAAGTAAAAAACACACACCTGGAAGTAGACAACACCCACATGGAAGTAAAAAAACACACACCTGGAAGTAGACAACACACATCTGGAAGTAAAAATACATACACCTGGAAGTAGACAACACAAACATGGAAGTAAAAAAACATACACCTGGAAGTAGACAACACACACGTGGAAGTAAAAAAACATACACCTGGAAGTAGACAACACACACGTGGAAGTAAAAAAACATACACCTGGAAGTAGAAAACATATGCCTGGAAGTAAAAAACATACACCTGGAAGTAGACAACACGCATCTGGAAGTAAAAAAACACACACCTGGAAGTAGACAACACACATCTGGAAGTAGAAAACACACACCTGGAAATAGACAACCCAAACATGGAAGTAGAAAACACCGACTTGGAAGTAGAAAACACACACCTGGAAGTAGAAAACACACACCTGGAAATAGACAACCCAAACATGGAAGTAGAAAACACAGACTTGGAAGTAATACCTTCTCTGTTCACGTCCATGTCTCTTTGTCCTCTGACCAGTAAACGGCGTAAAAAGGTGAACCCTAATGGAAGCGGTGGCGGCAGTAACGGTGGAGGTAACGGCCACGGCCACGGCTCCAGCAGGGGGTGTGGCGGATCGGGCCCCAACAGCGCATTGTGGCTCAGGCCGATCCATAACCTCCTGCAGCACCATCAGCACCAGCACTGTCGCCTCAGCAACGGCGGGCATCACACCATCAGCGTGGGAACCGCCGAGCACACGGACAGAGAGGGTGGAGGGGAGGAGCTGGAGATGAAGTCACTTCCTGTGCGGAGAGGAAGTACAAATGAAAACAACAGCAGCGGTGGCGGTGCCCGGCCAGCTGTGGTCAGCCCCGGCATGGGGGTTCTGCTGGGGCGGCTGAATGGCGGGATGAACTATCCCACCATCCTGCCGTCTTTTGTGTGCAGCTACAGCAGCAAGACGCCGCCGCCTCACTCCCAGCAGTGCAGGCCGGGCCCAGAGCAGCACCCGACCAATCACCCGGCGTCTGAACACACGGAGACGCTGAACAAGCTCTACAAGCTCATGGGACAACACAGTAAGCGTTTCAAACTCTCTGAACATCCTGATTTTTGCTCTTTTGTGTTTCTCCTCTTTCCTCACGGGTTTCACTGACCTCTATTTCTTTTCACATTCTGTACGAGATGGTTTCCCCTGGGCTCCCTCTTTGTTATCACACTCACCTTTTCATTCTCAACTCTGCCGGTTCCTCGGTCCTCCTCCTCGGTTTGACCGGAGGTAGCCTGTGGCTGTATGTGTGTGTCTCCAGCGGCACTTACAGAGGACTGACAGGAAATCCATGTCTCAAGTGTTACGGTTATTAATCCGGAGAGGGGGATGAAGGGGACAACTGGGAGAAATCAGCCGGTGCAAAGTCAAATAAAGAGAATCACAGGTGTGCGCTGGTATTTTGGAACAATGTGGAAGACGACAGAAGAAACAGATGGAGCTGAGAGGAGACGCACAAAGTATGAAAGACTCAGATTCCAGAGGGAGGCCGAGGTAGAGAGAGAAATAAATCACATCTCTTCAGAGAAAGAGCAGAGGGAGAAGAAGAAGAAGAGAGGAAAGGGACAGAGAACATGACATGAATCTGTGTTTATTGTGAACAGGAGAAACCGTTTGGTCTCAAAGTTCCATGTCAGACACTTTGCTGGTATTTTGTGTAGATTTATGTATGTACAATGTATTTATTGTACTGGTTGTACTGCTTTACAACCATGCTAGCATAAAGGATACATGAAAGTATGTGGACAGTGACGGTGACGTGGTCTGAAATGGACGTGTCTCGTCTCCTGTGGTCTCTAATACTGTTGTCCTTGAGAAGGGGGGGGGTGGGGGGAGGGACATATTGGCTTCCTGACCTGAGTCAATATATATGTCAAGAAAAATGGCAATAAAAGTGTCAGGACTTCATTGAGTTTTCTCTGTCTTGTCACTTTATGTCTGAGTGACAGAAAGACGACTGCATGTTGTGTTGTTGATGAAGTTAAAACAACAGATGTGGATCGGCTGAGGGCGGAGTCTGGCTGAGGGCGGAGTCTGTGTCCTTGTGACATCACAAGGTCGCAGATCTGCGTTTCCTCCATGAATCAGGCGTCTTGTTAATTCCACTCTATTTATTTGACATCTAGACCTATAAGCAAGCCCTGAAATCTGACTGTTGCCAACACACTCATTCACACACAGCTGGCTCCCGACACTCCGAACATAATTAAGTGC
>NC_070641.1:20136325-20166325 GCF_947347685.1 Pleuronectes platessa
CGCTGTTCCCATTTGATTGATTGGCCCTGACTACGGCTCGGAATTTGATTGATATGGTCTCAGCTCAGAGCACAGAGACTAAAAGGGATTTTACAGTTCTTGGATAATAGGTTGGAGATATTTATTGACCTGTTTTCGTAGATATTTCTTCTGGTTTTCTATGTTTCTTTCTTCTTGCCTCTTTTCTCTCGTCCGTCTCTTACTTTCTGTCTTCCTCTCCATCCCTCCATCCCTCCATCACTCCATCCCTCCATCCCTCCATCCCTTCAGCCCGAGCAGCTGACCGATGTGTTGGAGATCAGTAACATCGTCTTCACCAGTATGTTCGTCTTGGAGATGTTCTTCATGCTGCTGGCGTTTGGCTTGTTCGGATACATCAGGAACCCGTACAACATCTTCGACAGCATCATCGTTATCATCAGGTAATATTAACCCACCCATACTTATCTCTGCATTTTAACTCCCATGCTTCTCTCACTGAAACCTGGTCAACTACAATCCCTCCTGATTCCTACTCTTGATCGAACCGCGTGTCAGCTCATCGTCGATTTCACAAACTACACAATAGCACTGATTCAGGGCCACACCCCTCTTCATATTCCGTCTGCAGCCGGTCAGTCATTAA
This sequence comes from Pleuronectes platessa, assembly GCF_947347685.1. Classification (NCBI taxonomy): domain Eukaryota; kingdom Metazoa; phylum Chordata; class Actinopteri; order Pleuronectiformes; family Pleuronectidae; genus Pleuronectes; species Pleuronectes platessa. The sequence goes on from NC_070641.1 coordinate 20,136,951, forward strand.
GTCTCGAGCGTCAGATTCCCTGCTGTAGAGTCCATCTTTACTGAGCTATGAGTGTCACAGTCAGGATGGATCAAGTGGGAGCTGCTCTGCTTTGCCGCCTCAGCAGATTCTCCATCCTGTCATCGTCGCTGATGGAGCTGGTATCAGATCAGGGAACCTTTAAATGTGTTGATATGTTATGTGTGCGACTGAAGGGGAGACACCGCACATTACAGATTTACTGCCAGTGAGTAAATCTGTAGCCTGAACACATATTTTCACATTTCCTCTAAAAGAAAATGTGAAAATATGTGCGATGTAATGTTGCCATTGAATATAACTTAGTTTGATTTAGACAACACAACATTTCACCGTGTTTTTATCAGTTTTCCCCCCAAATGTGCAAATTGCAATTTGTCTTTTCTTGTGCTTCTCAGCGTGTGGGAGATCATTGGCCAGTCGGACGGCGGGCTGTCCGTCCTGCGAACGTTTCGTCTGCTGCGGGTCCTGAAGCTGGTTCGATTCATGCCCGCCCTGAGGAGGCAGCTGGTGGTGCTGATGAAGACCATGGACAACGTGGCCACCTTCTGCATGCTGCTGATGCTTTTCATCTTCACATTCAGGTGTGCACATGCAACACGTCACCACCCGACAGCCCAGCTTGAATCTTGAAAATGTACATTTTTAGTTTTTATATTGTGTAATGTCTGCGTTGTCCTCACTTCCCTGCAGTATCCTGGGAATGCATCTGTTCGGCTGCAAATTCAGTCACAAAACGGAAGATGACGACACAATCCCTGACCGCAAGAACTTTGACTCTTTACTTTGGGCCATTGTCACCGTATTCCAGGTAAGTTCTCGTCTCCGTATCTGAAAGCTTGTCCCTGTGTTCCCATTTGGTTTGGAAAATGCTGCTGTATCTCAGAAAAAGTGGAAAAATGGCAGCCGTCATGAGTTCAGTATATTTGCTGCGCTTATATTTTTATCCCAGCCCCGACCCTGTGTGCTCCTTCACCATCTCAAATCAGAAATGTCAAGCTCTGAGTGTGTTTACGCATATGTGTGTATTTGTGTGAGCCAAACTTAACTGGCAAGTTCTGCTCATTAGTCGACTGCAGTGCAACGAGAAATTCTGCTTATGCATACACCCCCCCCCCCCCTTCCCCTCTTTTCTCTTTCACTACCATTTTTTTTTGCTCTCCCATGTGGAGATATTGTTCAATTGCTCCACATACAGTAGATTGTCCTCCTTTCTATACTGGACGTGTCAGCGGAAAGTTAGACTGCAGAACGCAGTGGGCTGTCTCTCTCAAGATGCTGAAGAGGCATTTTATTCTAACTCCACTGTCATATGAGGGGGTAGCGCTCACAATATAGATATATATTTCCTATATCTTTTTTTTGGGGGGGGGAGCTGTATATGTAGATACACACATTCAACCACAATGAATGGACTTCCTGCCACAGTGAGTGTAATGAGTGGGCAGCGAGAGTTCCTGCTGCATCGTGCACACCGTCCTGCTTTTAGATTCTACCATCACACACATTGATTCAGGCACGGACACACACACACACACACACACACACACGTATACAGTGCAAGTTGCATGTCAAGGAATATGAGTCCCTTGTGTCTGAAGCATTGTGCACAGATGGCAATAAAAGTAGCTCAGTCGTGGGCTTTATAAAGCATATACATCCCACAAGCGCAGTAAAGGCTGATATTGCTCCATTTCTTTCATTACTTTTCCATCCGTCTCCCATTCTCTCTCTTTCTTGTCCTCCCTTTAACCTCCTGCCACACACGTTTCTGCGCCCGCGGACCCTCAGCCGCTCGCTCACGATGCTGTTTCATTCACTCGACAGATTCTGACCCAGGAGGACTGGAACGTGGTGTTGTATAACGGCATGGCCTCCACCTCTCCGTGGGCGGCCCTCTACTTTGTCGCTCTCATGACATTTGGCAACTACGTGCTCTTCAACTTGCTGGTGGCCATCTTGGTCGAGGGCTTCCAGGCCGAGGTGAGAAGGGCGATGTGGATTTTCTGCAGATTCGGTTCGGTGTCATTTGATTTGTTGTGACACTTACACACTCGATCATTTCCCATGTGCAGCTGTAAGGCTCTGAATGCAAAAAACAAGGAAAGAGACCCCTTCATTGTCCTTTTCAAACACAGTTTAAGACGCAGGGTTTTCATTTATCACACCAACACATGACCACTTTTGATGAAACATCACTTTTATATTACCAGTAAGAGTGAAGCCAAAACCTCTCAATCGCCACCTGGTGTCTGGCTGCAGTACAGGTCATAAATCTAGCCTCCTCCGTGTTAATCGAGGAGACCTGGGCACTTTTCCAGTAAGTAAATGAAACATCATGATTGACCATTGAGGCTGACGCTCTCCCCTGATCGCTGCTGTGCAAACTGGACGACAGCATTCATGCCCAGGATAGTTTGGCTCCATTTGGCCGAATCGGAGACGTGTCGTCCATCTCCACATTCAGTCGATGTGGAAATCCTGTAGCACAGTTCAATATGTTTGACAAGAATCCATCAGACCATCAATTCATGCCTCCACCACTAGGATCAAGTCAACACAGCATATGTTGCTCTCAAATTCTTGGTGACTTTTCCCAGATGCTCATTTCACCATTTGCACATTTGTTTCCCTTTAAGAGATATTCTCTTCACCGTCAAATTGATTACAGCCATAATTCCAGTAGAGCAGAGTAAATATCAGAGTCTGATTCCTAACAGCGTCCCTCAGCTGTGTGCTCTCATGCCGTATGCAGACCCTGACTTGCTGTTAATTAACTCCCAGCGGAGCCATCTGAGGGTCGCGAGTCTGAACCCCAATCAACCTGTCACTTCATGCAAAGCACCGCTGCTTTTAAAGATGAGGACAGGATGGAAATTATAACCAGCCCAGAACACACCCACTGACAATCTCAAATAATCAATTCTTCCTCATCCAGCCCTGTTATCGAGTGTGGCCCAGGTGCGCTGCGCCTTCAAGCTTGAAAATCTCCGAGCCTTGATTAAAAAACTCAACTTGTAATCATCTCCACGATGAATAACTCAGAAGAAACACTGAGAGAAACGCTTATTTGTGAATCTGAATCTGTGTGTGTGTGTGTTGTAGGGCGACGCCAACAGGTCCGATTCAGACGATGAGAAGAAATCGGACAACTTTGAGGAGGACGAGAAGGTCGAGCAGCTCAGAGACACCGGTAGGTCGTGTGACAGATCCACGAGACGCTCATCTGGTGTTGATTTTGTATAAAAGATTAATTTAATGACTTAATGGCTTCTTCTCCGATCAGAACTGAAGATGTACTCCCTGATGATGACAGCTAACGGTCATGTGGACCCTCGCGGCTCCATGGCTCCTCCTATAATCATGCGAACGGCAGCCACACCCATGCCCACCCCGAAGAGCTCCCTGGGACCAGAGTCCATCCTCGGGGACGAGCTCCTGGGGAGTCCTCGACACGGCGAGGTGGGACTGGGGCTCTCGGAGACCGGAGCTGGTCACTCAGAATCTCGCCGTGGGAGCGCCGCCTCCATTGACCCATTGGCCTATGACCAGCATTCTCTGGTGAGCCCCATCAAACACTGAATCAGTTCATTGCTAAAACAATTTGCTTTTTATATGAATTGGTTCAAGTTACATAATAAAGAATATAATATATACAGCTGGTGATGCCCCACATCCCTCGAGGAAAAGTAGCTAAAAAACAATCACAGTACTTCAATTCAATAGCTGCTCCCCAGCAAATCCAGTTATAGAGTGTGAACATCACAATCATCTATCCACTACCATGAAGGGGAATCTAGAAACCTCACATTGAAGCTGCACTCAAAATACATATTGTCAGAAAGCTATTCAAAAGACGTGTGATACTCAGAAATAGCCTGGTAGCCATCTTGGGACCACTCTAACACACATTGTCATGGCCCCCTGCTGAGCTCATCCCTGTTTCCCGTCCCCTCCAGAGCCTCTCAAGTCCCGGACGCCGCTCCCCTCTCCCGCCCCGCTCCTGGGGAAGCCGGCGCTCCAGCTGGAACAGCCTGGGAAGGGCGCCGAGCCTCAAGAGGCGAGACACCAGCGGAGAGAGAGAGAGCCTTCTGTCCGGTGTGGGAGGAGAGGAGGAGGATGGCGGGGAAGGCAAGGAGGAGGGCGGGGTAATCAACCGATTCCGGCCGGGCTCCTTGGAGCTGCTGCAGGCGTCCACTCTCCTGCCTTCCATCATAGCGGAGTACGGGGACTGCAACGGCAGGACCCTGACTTACGACCCCAACGTGAACTCCGACGCCAAGGACGACTCCTCGCCTGAAGAGGATCTGGACGATGACGTAAGTTCTGAGTCGTAGAATCTAAAACATAACCATTATAATCATGAATTCATAGTGAGTTCCCCAGTGGCCCTTTACTTCCTCTGTGGCTGGTGTTACATTCAAGTGTAACTTCACCCCTTCAAGTTTTGGATCAAGGGTCATGTGAGGCAGAGGGGAGACACGCCCACCAAATCTCTCTCTCTACCCCCCTACACACACACACACACATGGGCAATATACCAATTAGCTTCCTAACGGGCAGATCGACCTGAGCTGTTTGAATCACTGACACAGGCAGCGGTGCTGAGACAGCTGTGGCTGAAGCAGGAAGGCAGGTGTGTGAGAGACAGTCGAGGGGCAGGAGAGGAGGGGGGACGTCTCTGAATGGTAGATGAAGTGTGTCCTCACAGGCGGTCCCTGGTGGCGAGGGGCCGCCCACCGATTCCGATATATAAATGTCCAAATTCCATATAGATGACTCTATGAAAGCTATGGCTCTGCATGGACAGTTTGAAACACTGGGTGGTGTTACGAGCCACGTTTTAGACATAAATTAAGATTTTTTTGCAATAAAATTTCATTTTCCTACCAACATTAATCTATTTCATCTGAGACATCATTGAGTTTACTGCTCAAAAATCACATAAACATCTGCACTTTCTCTTTTATTACCTACACAGGCCTCAAGCAGGAAATTATGAACGTGTGCTAATCATCTCTACGTTCTCTCTCATTATAAAGCACATTTAAACAAGTGCTATTCAAAGAGATTAGATCATGGGATTATTTGATTGATAATTACTATCATTGAACACACAGTCATTCATAAAACAGGTTATGAGTGAATGAGAGCTGCCTCTGTGTCTTCATGGTGAAAAGGATGCAGCTGAAGACAAACAGGACAGATGTGACAGATGTCCTCTCTTCTCATAAATGGACTTCAGGGCTTTTTGACAGTTGAGCCTCAGTGGTTTTGTTTTCTTTTAAAATTTTTAATCTTTTAATCCGACTCTGACTCTGTTTACACATTTTATTTCAGCTTTTCTCTCCGTCAATCCTCGCTCACCCGATTCCCCTTTGTCTCCCTGGGACCTTGTGTGTGTCTCTTACACTGACACATTATCGTGTGTGTGTGTTCTGTGCTCACACGAGGCCTGTGGGGAACACTAATTGCCTCATTGTAATTGATTGGCTTTAGCAGTAATTGTTTTCTCTGTGGGTGCGATACACAAGCATGTGTACGTACAGTCACTTGTGGTTGTGCGTCTGTGTGCTCGTGTGTGTAAACCGGAGAAGGGCGCACTCCCCCTGGTGGTTTCGGGTGACCTCTGTTGTGACAGTGTTGATGGTTTTATTGGCTCCAGATTGATTTATGAAGTCATGAGATCCGCTGAAACAAAAGGGTGCTCCCTGGGCACATTGAATATGGAAGGCTTAATACACAAACCCTGCCAGCGTGTGTGTGTGTGTGTGTGTTGATGTGTGCGTGCAAGAGTATGCATCTGTGTGTTTTTGTGTGTGTGTGTGTTTGTGTGTGTGTGTACGGCATGCCAGATGAGACGTGTGTATATTAATGCACGTGGTTCTCAGTGTGTGTCTGTGTCAAGGAATATGGATTTCAGCTCCAACGATATCCGAGAAGCAAGTTCTCCTCATCCACACACACACACACACACACACACACACACACACACACACACACACACACACACACACACACACACACACACACACACACATACACACACAGCGGCAGCCTGCCAAATAAGTAGTGTCTTAGGGCAGCTTGATTTTGGGCAGTTTTTAATTGGAAGCTGTGAACCTACGCTCTCTTCTGTTTATACCACAAATCACAAATTAAATTGTTGATGGGGATTGTGGATTGTATAAAATGTAATTGTTATAGACAGTTAAGTCACAAAACATCTGGATTTCGAATCAAGCATTCTTTTTTCACCAGAAGAAGATGATGTTGACAGTAGTAGTGAGGATGTTTACGGTCACTATTGTGTTGATTGTACTGAAAGCAATTGTTTTCTCTGTCCTTAGAATAAAATAATAATAATAATATCTAATGATGGATTCAAAAGAAAGTTGTGGCTGTGGTTGACGTGTGGATCTTCTCCCCTGCAGAGCTCTCTGTACTACTGGATCAAGAAGAAGCTCGTTGACATGAAGCCCCGCTGGTGCAAAGAGCACGAGGACTGGGCGCTGTACCTGTTCTCTCCAGAGAGCCTGTGAGTCTCTCGCACATACACACACACACACACACACACACACACACTCTACACAACACAATAAGAGGCAAGTATGAACAGAGTCTGTGGTTCCTTTATTTGATTCCCTTGGCTCCCTTCTCTTATTTTTCTATTGTTTACCCTCTTCTCACTGATTATCTCTTTAGCTTTATTCCGACCATGGACATATTATAGATGACTCATTGCATCTGTGTGTGTGTGTATTTGTGTGTGTGTCTGTGTGTGTCTGTTTGTTTAGATTGCGTGTTTGGTGCCAAAGTGTGATCTCTCACAAAATATTCGACCATGTGGTTCTGGTTTTCATCTTCCTCAACTGCATCACCATTGCTCTGGAAAGACCTGCAATAGAGATGGGTAGCACGGTGAGAACACACACACACACACACACACACACACACACACACACACACACACACACACACACACACACACAGTTACAAGGTGTTTATTCTTACAGCAGCTATTGAATGGATCAATGGTTCATGGTAATACTTTGTTCATTTAACTGGTAAATCAGGTCAGTAAATAAAAGCCTCCCTGTATTAAACTGACTGAGACTCTTGTATAGGTAGACGGTGTAGATGAGGACGACAGGACTTACACAAAGTGTGTCACACAATAGTTGTACTACTGTAACAAAGACGTGAACCTTGATTTATGACCTTTTTAACTTCTTTCCCATCTTCAGGAGCGAGTCTTTCTGAGCGTGTCCAACTACGTCTTCACTGTGATCTTCTTGGCTGAAATGGCCGTAAAGGTAACTCAACGAAAGGTGTAGATTTCTAGGTTTTTTAATTTACCTTTGAGTGTGGTAATGTATGCATGATCCCATCATGGTTTCAGTTTGTCCTCAGTGTTTTGGGCTTTCTCCCCAGGTTGTAGCTCTGGGCTTCTGCTTCGGGAAGCAGAGCTACCTTCAGTCCAGCTGGAACGTTCTGGACGGTTTGTTGGTGTTTGTGTCTCTGGTCGACATTCTGGTCTCTGTGGCCTTCAATGGTGGAAACAAGATCCTGGGCATCCTCCGAGTCCTGCGTCTGCTGCGAACTCTACGTCCACTCAGGTAAATACTGAGTTTGTAGGTGTTTTGTTGTAAACACAAAAAATCTTACCCTATTTCATATCCCTGTCCTTTAACTGAATGTATCTGTATGTCTCCATTTGTGTCTTGCAGGGTAATCAGTCGAGCCCCGGGACTGAAGCTGGTGGTGGAGACTCTCATCACCTCTCTCAGACCCATCGGGAACATTGTCCTCATCTGCTGCGCCTTCTTCATCGTCTTCGGGATCTTGGGGGTTCAGGTAGTTTGCACACACACAGTTTGTCACTTCTTTGCTTCAGGACGATTATTTGAAATATCAAAGATGTTTGATAATAGATCCGGGGGGGATCCAACTAAATTGGAACTATTAAGATTCTTTTGTAAACACATTGCATCGATTGACCTCCAGTTGGGAACCCAGCAGGGATTTTCTGAAGCAGCAAATTGGGTCTAAAATCGCCCTGATTATCCTCCAGTGTGCAGCAGCCTTGAATGTCAGTCCTGCTGATCAGCTCCATATGTGAAAGTGGCTTGAGGCTGAGGTTGGAAGTGTCCTGAATATCCAACGGAGAATGATCCTTTTGTCCCTTAAGAGTGCGAGTTGTGAAAGAATGACAGTCGGGTTAAGTGTGCAAAGGGGCAACATGACCCCCCCAGGCCAGCGTTTCAGCTGAGCACTCAGGAAAAAGTCACAGAGAAGAACGAGCTCTGTGAAACGTTCTTTTATTTCCTGACGTTAATAGCGGGATGTTTCAAAAGCCGCGAGCGCTGGTGAGATAATGTCTCTCTCTCTCTCTCCTGTCGCGCTCAAGCTGTTCAAGGGGAAGTTCTACATCTGTGAAGGTCTGGACACAAAGAACGTCACCAACAAGTCGGACTGTGTGCCGCCGAATTTACGCTGGATACGAAGGAAGTACAACTTTGACAACCTGGTCCAGGTACAGATTAACACACTCACCTGCTCACGCCCAAATTTTTGATAAATGATTGACCATCTCTCTTTCCTCTCCAGGCCCTGATGTCGTTGTTCGTGCTGTCGTGTAAGGACGGCTGGGTCAACATCATGTATGACGGGCTGGATGCGGTGGGTGTGGACCAACAGGTAATGATGTGAGGAGGTCGCTCGGCATGTTTTGCGAAAACAGCCAAGTATCTGTGAATAACCAACTATAATAAATACCCTAACCCCGGGTATTAGCATTAACGCAAATCCACTTCAAAGTACAGCATGAAAAAGAGACCGAGTGGGAGTGAACAATTAAATGAATAGACTAAAGGCGAATTCAATTAATGTGCTGCTATAATATCAAATTAAAGTGAGGCTCCGAAGAGGAATTAATAGCACACACTTCAAAGCTTCAATTCATGTCCTCGGATGCACGACCGTCTCTGGTGTAATTGCCTGAAATGTGTTTCATGTTTGCAGGAACGTTGACTGAGTGACAAGAACCCAAAGAATTAAAAGAGTTAAATAAATCTTCATGTGTTGAGCTGCTGCAGAGACAGAGACATGATGATTTTAAACTGTTTTTTAAAAGCTTTTTAACAGGAGGGGACTTGTACAGAATTCACATCTCCCTCTTTGTGTCCTCTTCTCCTCTTCTTCTCCCTCTCCCTCCCCCTCAGCCTGTGAGAAACCACAACCCCTGGATGCTGCTCTACTTCATCTCCTTCCTGCTCATCGTCAGCTTCTTCGTCCTCAACATGTTCGTCGGCGTCGTGGTGGAGAACTTCCACAAGTGCCGGCAGGACCAGGAGGAGGAGGAGACCCGCCTGCGCGAGGAGAAGAGGCTGAAGATGATAGAGAAAAAGCGCAGGAGTAAGGAGAATGGAGGGGCTGGTCGGTAGTCTATTTTTCTGAGCACTGCCTGCTTTCAGAGCCTGACCAAAAGAGAACGGGAATGAACAGAGAGTAAAAGCAAGGAGCTCTATCTGGTTGAGGGACTGACGGGCTCACGCAGACAGCGACAGATCGCTGGCAGAGTGCGTGGGCTGCGCCAGTCTGATGCATGTGACTGCACCCCCCCCCCCCCCCTCCTCCCCTCATCCTCACCCTCCCCTAACACTGCATGGACCACTCAGGAACCCGGGCCATTCTAAGCAACCTCCACACATTCATATTAACCTGACTTAAGGAACTACACGCTCCCTCTATCAAACAGTAGAGCTGTCCCACCAGTGTTAATGTTTTTTATAAATGAAAGAATTATATTTATTGTTATAAATCTTTCATTAACGCTCCTCTTCCTCCGGGAATTTAGCTCGCAAAATGTTTCCGATTTCCCCTCCTTCCTCCCTCCCTCCCTCCCTCCTTCCCTCCCTCCCTCCTTCCCCCCCCCCACGAGTGCATGTGCCACCCGAATCCTGAGGCGTCTCAAGATAGAAGTGGGATGATTCCTGTTCCTACGCTTTGACTGGCAGACTCAGAAACATGGCAGACGCTTCTGCTGCTGTATCTGCAAAACATCTGGGGTACTGAGCTGTTAGAGGATGTTAAGTTGGTCGGATACAGGCACATGCTAACATTGGAAACACAAAAGAAAAGCAAAAAGAAATGCTCACAGTATTTTATTAAGACTATATTGTGGAAATATGGCAAACTTTTTAATTGGCAGCCTTGAGTATAGGAGAGCACCACAGTTTGGCCCCAACACTAAATTCTGTCCATCTACACCTGAATTTCAGAAATAGACTAAATGGTGTGAGCAGGAAGACGCTCTTTTCATCTTCTCATGTTAGTCACACGTCTCACTGGTCTCAAACTACAGAAACCACAGAAATGTAATGTGATCCAATAAAGGAAAAAAACTTAACTCCAGCGTTTGGCCATTTTTATCAAACCAAACCTAATAATCATGACAAAGTTTTAGACTATTGAGATTTCTCTGTGGGGATTAACTTCCTGTAGTGATGCTGCAGGAGAGGAGAGTGACTCCGGTGTTTGTTCAACTTCACAGATGGAAAAATTAAATTCAGCGGTTGAGCAAAGTGGAATTTAAATGACATTTAAAAGAAACAATCAATTCCTTAATCTGCATCCTTTTTGGGGAAGAAGAATGTGTTGTTGAACATTCACTGATGATGTTCCATGAGAGGCATGTCAGCATGCAGGAGATATGGTGAACACATGGGAGGGGGACATTGACGTGCACGTATTCACATTAAAAACACCCAGAACCATCATCATGGACATGTGAGGACACAGTCAAAACATAACAAGACATAAAAAACACAGTCACTCGTGCTAAAGCACCATTTAATTGAGGTGTTTCACTTGTGATTGCACCTACAATTAAAGTCTGTTTAATAAAAATGTTTTAATGTCAGAAGGTCTCTGCTAGACAAGAATGAAATGACATCCTGTAAAACTCAGAGGATTCTGACATTTTGTTGACATTTCAATTGGAGCCAGAATAATGATATGATATTAACTTGTATTAACCTTAAGTCTTGTGCAGGTGTAGAGAAGGGATCTGTTTTTTTTTCCAGACTGGTAGAAGAGAGAATGACTTAAACCTGCACATGTTCTTAAACCTGGTATTTAGTACATGCAGTTTTCAAGCTTTTTGCTTCACTATGCACCGAACCATTGAATTTCTTGGATTAATATATTACAGCCTTGCCTGTGACTCTCATGTCCTCTGCTCCTTGAACATGCCATACAGGCAGTGGTGTGCACAGAATGTCTAAGAGACGGGGGGCTAAAATAAAAAAGGGGCAACAGCAAGGCGTACCAAAGGGGGGGGGGGGCAGGGGTTAGAGTTAGGTCTGTTTTTAACATTAAGGTCAGTGCACTTGTACGTGGAGCTTCAAAGTTTGTTCTTCTGATGTGACTTGAAGCCAAATCATGTGTCTCAGATCTCCAAAGACACATAATTAATATCCTGGTTCAATGGAGGCAAGAAAAGCAGTTGTTAATCTGAGCATAAAGTCAGCAGAGGTCGCCCTCCTCCCTGCCCCTCGTTTCTTTGTGCACACCTCTGGAAACATGTGATGTTTAACATTCAGGTCGCGGCTCCTCCCAGCGACGCTCTGGTTCTCTCTGTGCGTTTTAACTGGTGTCTGCCTGTGTGTCCCTCCTTGTGTTTGTGTGCTCCAGAGGCCAAGCAGAGGCCTTACTACGCAGACTACTCCCCCGTGCGTCTGTCCATCCACACACTGTGTACCAGCCACTACCTGGACCTCTTCATCACCTTCATCATCTGCATCAACGTCTTCACCATGAGCATCGAGCACTACAATCAACCGCAGGTAACGTGTGCACGCTCGGGCACGGACGTGATGGAGAAAATTCCTTCACACGTTTGTTTGCATGGATTCGAAACAATGTGATTATATCGACTCAGCATCAAGAAAACACTCATTATTAGAGGCAACAACTCCGCAGTAAAACTTATGATTTGGTGCCATTCAAGTAAAACTGAGTGAAGCTGAGAGCATCACGTGAAATACTGATTTATGATCCTGCCTCTTAGATTCTCCCTGTTTGTTCCTTTTAGGGATTATGATGGATTTAAGCTTTAGTTCCACAATCATAATTAGTCAGTGTTTATTGTTTCTGTCACTCTTCTATAGTCTCAATTCATTTTACTCTATTTGAAGTTTAACAGCGAAAAAATAGTTTTCCAAAATTCAACACGATTAACTAATTGCATTTTAGAACTTGTATTTTTTTTTTAAAAGAAGTTACAACAAAGTTTTCTTGTTGGGGGGGCTAATGAAATGATCGTGTGTGTGTGTGTGTGTGTGTGTGTGTGTGTCTGGTTGTGTTTGTGTGCTCAGTATTTGGAGGATATCCTGAAGTACTGCAACTACGTGTTCACCGTCATCTTCGTCATCGAGACGCTGCTCAAACTTGTGGCATTTGGGATACACCGGTTCTTCAAGGACAGGTAACACACACACACAGAGGCTGCTCCGTCCAAATTGGATGATATGATGTTGTGTAAAATATAAAATACTCATTTATGTCTTTTGAGCTCAATTACAGTCACATGTGTTGACGGAAAAAAGACAACAAGTTGCGTTATAACAGTTTTATTTGGTTGTTCTGTTGGCAACTATAATGTGGAGCAATGTTTGTGTGTTTGTTCAGGTGGAATCAGTTGGATATAGCTATTGTGGCGTTGTCCATCATGGGCATCACCCTGGAGGAGCTGAAGATGAACGCAGCGCTGCCCATAAACCCGACGATCATCAGAATCATGAGAGTGCTCAGGATAGCAAGAGGTAGACCACACCCACACACACACACACACACACACACACACACACACACACACACACGTTTATCAGCTACACAATGACTACACACACAGGTCGTTGTTGTGTCAGTCATCACACCAAACACCATGAATGTGGATTTTGTGATGCACTTTTTTATCGTAAGTTCAGCATTAAATGTTCACCAGTGCCTCCTGGCTCATAGAATAATAAACACAAATCCCTGCTGTTGGGTGCAGAGATGCAGTTGTGTTGTGCGGTGCCACTGAAACCTCCCCTGTGTCTCTGCAGTGCTGAAACTTCTGAAGATGGCCAAAGGGATGAGAGCTCTGCTGGACACGGTCATGCAGGCGCTGCCACAGGTGAACTCCCGACTCGGAGGGGTCTCTTCTTATCCATATGTTGGTTTTTATTTGTGTGTGTGTGTGTGTGTGTGTGTGTGTGTGTGTGTGAATGCAGGATCAGTGTGAAGGTTTCTCTCTGGAATAGACAACCCTCTGAAATATTCATGCACGTTTATGAATATTTAACACGAGGCACATTCGCCCACATTACCAAATATCTACCCTGACCCTAAAAAATGTCTTTTTTTCATTTTGTACATTTCTCTCCTTACCTCTCCTGAGCTGAACTGTGGACTCCTCCATTAGATGTTTCATTCAAAATGCATGATACAGTAGCAAATGCCAGACACATCACATTGAACACAATTTGTGGCAATCACCAAAGTTCAGAAGGAATCTGGATCCATTATTCACAAGTTTCTTCTCTTTAAAGCCGCAGTTGCTACTTTGCAGCTGATTCCCCCTGATGTTTCTCAATGTTCTCTCTGTCCAGTCCACACTCTTCTTTTGGTGCATCCATGGATAATAATGATAATAAACTTTATTTGCACTTTTCATACAAGAAATGCAGCTCAAAGAAAGGATGTTGTTCAGTGTCGTAGGTCTCGGCCTCTTCTGCAGAACAGAGCAGCTGCACCAAAGATCTTAGTTGCACGAGCAGTGACAGGCCCCATTGTTCTGCTATTTATTAAATGTCAAGTGCACAGAGAGCACAAGCACAGGTTTCAAAGAACTGGGTGAAAGGAAACACAATGGGCATTTTATGATGCTCTGCTGCAGAGGTTGTTCCAGGAGGTGCATACAGTTCACAGGGTTTACCCAGAATGCTTCTTGGGGACTGTTTTATTTTTGTATTTTATTTAGTTGTCAAATGATGATAAAAGCGGTAAAATAAAACGTCTTCTTTTCCCCTGCAGCTTTAAATGTGCTGTGTTTACTCTGCAGTGTTTGTTGTGTTCAGGGATCTTACGTGAATTTTGCTTCCAGGTGGGAAACCTCGGCCTCCTCTTCATGCTGCTCTTCTTCATCTACGCTGCGCTGGGAGTGGAGCTCTTTGGCAGACTGAGTCAGTCTAACACACACACACACACACACACACACAAAATACATACACACACACACAAAATACATACACACACACACACAAAAAAAATACACACACACACACACACACACACAAACTAGCTACATACACACACAGGCATGTTTTTGAATCCAAACCACAGTCACGACTTACAGCAACGCTCCCTTCCCTCTCCCTCTCCTTCTCTCTCTCTCTCTCTCTCTCTCTCTCTCTCTCGCTCTCTCTCTCTCTCTCGCTCCACCATGCTCCCATTAGAGGCCTCTTTCGAACAAGAGAAGATTTATTTATTTATTTACATATCTCTTCCTGGAGATGGGCTCGCTCTATCGAACTCATTTTCTCTGAGAGCAAAGCGACAGTGTGTCAGGGAGCAGGATTAACAGAAATGCATCTGAAGAAGTTTCCAGAAGGATTTTGCTCGGGGATGTCTGGTCTCCAGCTTCATGAAAAACAAATCCCAGTCCCATTTTGTGCCTTGATTTTATGTTGCTCTTGTCAAAGCTGTGTGATGTGCCGTTCTCCCCTCTCTTCACTTCAAATGCTGGTTTGAGACTCAAGAAGAAGGAAGAGGAAGTGAACTGTACTTTGCTCCAGGCCTAAAAAAAGATAAAATGCACTTTATTGATCCCTGTGGAGACGTTCGGGGGAGATTATTATAGAACAGCTTGTTGAAAGACCAGAAAAACATTACTTTACATTCACAGTCACGTCCAGGACTTAAACCAATTGCTGCCCCAGGAAACTCTGTGGAGCCTGGGTAGAGGATACAGAGTGTCGACACTGGGGTCGCTCCGTATCACCAAGAGAATCTTATTGTCTTTGAAAGCTGACATCTTTGTCGGCATCTTCTACGTGAACGTTGTTTGTGTATTCTTCAAGTTCTATATCCGTCCTGTGGTAGAAACATCATCAACTCGTCCACTCACTCCGTCATTTCCAGGACATTTCACTAGGAGGCTGGAGGGGAACCTTAAATGTCCGGAGTTCCGTGCATATATGAAAGCAGCTTTCTTCCGTGCTCCTCACCTTATTTTAGACTTTTAAAGGTTTCTGGGAACTCACACTGATAATTTCCCAAGAAAGAAACTTCACTCGTTCCAGCAGAGGGATGATGTCTGGGATTATTTGTATTCGAGGGAAAGCAGCTGTAAAGTCAAAACACCTTAAATCGTTATAGTTCTTGGTGGGAGTTTGAAATAATGTCCTTCTACCACCCACAGCACCACCGATCACAGGTTTAATTGGCCCGTGACATTATTCTGTCCTCAGGCGAAGACGGTGTGAAATCTGAACGTCATCTGGGAAAACCTAAGACATGAGTGAAGCTGTCTGTCGGCGCTCTGGGAGGCTTAGCTCTTTGCCTCTGATGTCTGCAGAAGGCCGAGCAGATAAGAGAAGGTCATAAGCAGGAGGAGATAGGAAAGAAAAAGTTTCACTTTGAATCTGAATATGAATCAAGTCACTGTTCACCACCTCCTGTAGCTGCTGGACCAGGAAACTGCTGATTACAAAAACATTTTTATAGTTCCACAATCCAATACTTAATCACACGCGTAAAGTTTTAGTTTTACAATCAAATACTTCACACCCTGGTTTTATTTTATACCACGTAGTAACTTTTTAAAGGATCTTTCATTAGTTTTTCTCCTGGTGAACGATACTTAGAATAAGACACAAGGGGCGGACGTATTACTCCAGGTCCTTGTCTTTCACTTCCTCTCACAAAAGAAGATGTCGTCTGCTGAAGGTTATGATTCTGAAAAGAGGCTCCATGAGGACGCTCCGTCAAACTGGACCTGAAGACAGCTGTCTGCTCTGCTCTCCTGTGTCACTTTCTGAACGAGATACTGACTCTGTTGTTGTTGTTGTTGTTGTGTTTGTTTTGTCCTCAATGCAGCAGAAAGTAACGTACGTGTGTGTTTGTGTTTTGATCAGAGTGCAGCGATGAGAACCCGTGCGAGGGCCTGAGTCGTCACGCAACTTTTGAAAATTTCGGGATGGCCTTCCTCACACTGTTCCGCGTGTCCACTGGAGACAACTGGAATGGGATTATGAAAGTATGAACAAGCACACACACACACACACACACACACACACACACACACACACACACACACACACTGAAATGATTACTAGATTATCTCACTGCCACAGCGAGAGCCATGACCTCCAAAACCAATTATAGAAGAATAAATTAGCTCAGAGTCGAGCAATGTCAACACTTTCATTTCTGTGTTATTAGAACTTGATATGAGATATAAAATACATAACTTACTCGAATATACATAAATATAAAATGGGCTTTTTGACAAAAAAATAACAAGGACATAACTCAATGTACTTTTGAGAACATTTATGTCAGCAAAGAAAAAAGTTTGTACAAATGACTAGGAGTAGATTTCTGTCAAATTGTCTCCTTAAGCCATCAGCCTATCAGCTGCTCTGCCTTCTGTCCGTCTCTCTTTCTGACTCTCTGTCCCTCTTCGTCCCTGATTCTCTGTCCCTCTTCAGGATACACTGAGGGAGTGTCATAAAAGTGACAAGTTCTGTCTCCCCTACCTGCCCATGGTCTCTCCCATCTACTTTGTCACCTTCGTGCTCATGGCCCAGTTCGTCCTGGTCAACGTGGTGGTGGCTGTTTTGATGAAGCATCTCGAGGAAAGCAACAAGGTACAGTTAGAGAAATACCGTGTGACCCCTGAGACGCACATTCACGATCACGGTGAAACGCAGTCGCTGAGTGAACGTGCCTGTGGATTCTTGCAGGAGGCCAAAGAGGATGCAGAGATGGACGCAGAGATCGCCCTGGAAATGGCGATGGAGAGGCAACGCAAGCAAAGCACCACGTCCCACGGCAGCTCGGTGGAAGGAGCCTACATTGGGCCGTGTCCACAGTCACCTGGACAGGTAGGAGGGACAGCAGCTTCCTCATTGGTCAGTCTGGGATGTGCACAGAAAATTAGGGTTGTAATGGGGAGAAAGCAGTTTTGATAACTCAAGGTATATGTTTCTGAATTATGTAATTTATCAGTGTTGCAGTGTAACTCACTGTGTGGTCTCTGTCGCCCCCTGCAGGAGGAAGAAGTCCACTGTGAAGACCCAGGCCTGCTGTCGTCAAGGAAGATGTCTGTATCCAGGATGCACTCCCTGCCCAACGACAGCTACATGTTCCGGCCCGTGCGGCCCGCCAGCGCCCCCTATGCTTTGGAGGAGGTGGATCTCAGTCCGCAGCACCAGCATTCAGGTGCCTCATTACTTCTTGTGCTGTCTCAGCTTTGTGGTAAACAGCCATTGACATAATTCTACACACAGACTGAAAACTGTTCTGGGATACAAGCATGTTTACAGCACCATAACAGATTGTATTTAAATGCTTTTGCTTTAATCACATGAGGCAGAATACGCCTGCAAATTGTGTTAGAACAAAGAAAACACACAATGTGCTCCAACCTCACCCAGGTCTCCCTCTTGTGGTTGTTCAGGACTACACACACACACACACACACACATAATATACATTCACCGAGAAGCAGAACTCCCAGTTGTGTCCCATCACATTAGTATTTCCTCCTCCAGTCTGATCTTGTGTGTGTGTGTGTGTGTGTAGTCACAGTAGCAGCAGAACAAACTGTAGTCGAGCCTCCTTAGCGCCTCCTTAACAGTGAGCACTGTTTCACTGTATCTGCAGTCAGGTTCTAATGGCATGTTGAGGCTCTGGACTGAAACAGCTCTGTCCCAAGGTACTCACTGCAGCAGATGAGCCGATCCACGTGAACCTCTGCAGCCGTCTCACAGGCTCATCGGCTCCGTGAATGAATCCTCAGCTAGAATGATGCTTCACTTCAGGACCAAGCTGCAAAGTCACGAAGTAGAAAAAGCTTTTTGCGTTTGGGAATAAAATGAAAATCCAGTCGGCCGTGTTGCTCTGTTTAATGTTCTCGTTTGCAGATTTAAAGCAATAGACGTGTAACAAAGTGACTTTTCAGCTTGGACTTGAAGAAAAGAGAACTTGTCCGAGATCTAACTCTGACTTTGCTGCACAGCTTTTACCTTTATTGAATCTGAACTCACAGGTGGAGCTGACCTGTGGGTGCAGAATGTCTGAGACCCTGGTTACACAACAGTCCACACAGATGTAGCTCAGTCTAAAGTCTAAAGAATCTAAAGTCAGACTGTTAACGTAACCAGGATCTGATTAACATGCTGAGAACTGCTGTACTCTTCTGTTCTCTTCCCTTATTGTTTTTTAATGAGCAAATGGTTGTTAATGATGTTTCTGCAGAAATCACTTTATTTTGATGGCAGATTTCTCATTAAAGGGCAAAAATGTATTGAAATTAAACCTTTAAATGTATTTTTAAGAGATTTGTTGCTGGAATCTGACTTTTGCTGTCAAAATAAAGTCTTAGAAGTGTTTTTACAATGACTCTCTGGAATTTAATGACTTTAGATTTTCCCAAAGTAATCAGAATTTGTCACTATGTGTGTATGTGCCCGTATGTGCATGTGTTTTCTGCACGATTGCACGTGTTTGCCAACAAAGTGTGTATAAATATATATTGTGTCAAACCGTGATTCAAACTCTTTTCCATTTGAATCCTCAGGCTCAGTGACGTCGGTGCACTCGCAGCCGTGTGAGAGTCGAGCTCTGCTGCAGGTTCCGGACGTTTCCCCCGTTCACCCCCGGTCGCCCCCCGCCCTCACCCTGCCCCGCATCGCCCCCCCCACACCCAGCCTGTCTCCCCGCGCCCTGCGCAGACAGGTGGGAGCTGCGTACACACACGCAAACAGTGAAAGACTCACAAAAATACACACACACACACAACAATATAGATTGTTTGACCATCATGTCATGTTGTGTGTTTTTGTTCTTCATGTTGCAGGTGGCAGTTAAAGTGGATTCGGTGGAGTCGCAGGGTTGTGAACACCAGGAGAGGCCGAACCCCATCCACCGTCCTCCCCCGTCCCCTTCTCCCCTCTCTCCTCACGCCTCCTCCCCATCTCCCCTCCCTCCGCCTCCTCCTCCTCCCTCCTCTCCCTCAGCCCTCCCCCTCCCACCCAGCCCGGCCTCTGCCCACCCGCTTCCTCCTGCGTCTCCCTCTCCTCTGCCTCCTCACCTGTCTTGCCCCTCTCCCCTCCCTCCTCCGCCATCTTCTCCCGCACTTCTCCTCCCCCCGCCTCCCTCTCCACGCCTCCCGCGGCGCCCCGCAAGCCTCCGGAGACCCCGCCCCCCCTCCGCCGCCTCCCTCTGCGACCCGACCGACGAGGAGGTGTATCACATCACCAGCCGCAGGTGGAGGGAGGAGGAGAGCAGAGGGAAGGTCGGCCGCAGCCACTCCCTCTCCCCTTACACGTCTCCACACTCTCTCGACTCCTCGCCGCTTCCTCCCCCGCTACCGCCCTCCTCCTCAAAGAGCACGCTCAGCCTGCTTCAGGAGGGGTTGAAGGAGCGTGACTTCAGGAAGGGCCTGAGCATCGACCACCAGGCCTTCCTGGACAAGCCGGCATCACTCGCCGTTGGTTATCCCGACGACCACCGCCGCCATTCCATCGAGGTCTGCCTCCCACAGGCCGTCCTCCCCGACGACGAGCTACCCTTCGCACAAGAGGCCCACCGGTCGGAGAAGGGTGGCCAGGCATTCCCTGTCAGGGTGCAGTCAGTCGGGGGGGGTCACAGAAAGAAGAAGATGAGTCCTCCCTGCATATCCATCCACCCGCCCTCCGAGAAGGAACCCCCCCAAACCTCCTCGCCCCCAAAACTGGCCGACTGCAGCATGATGCTGAGGCGCAGGACACCCTCCTATGATTTGACGCCACACTCGCAGGCGTCCTCCCCGATGCACACAGCGCTCACACCCATCCACAAACCCCTGCTAGCACACTCGCCCACTCACACACTGACACTCTCGCGGGGGTCAACTCCGACACACACTCAGTCATACACTCCCCCGCACCCGTCCACACCCACACACCCGCACATCCCCATCAGTCCAAACATCTTCATCCAGCCTCATGCTCCTCTCGGCCCGAACTCCTTCTCCCAGTCACGCTCCCACTCCCCGGCGGCGAGGCACTCGTCCCTCACGGGGGACTGCATCCCCCTCCCCCAGTTCACCTTCGACCAGCCACAGTCCAGATACATGAGCGGCCTATCACCTGGCCTGTCAGACGCCGACACGGCCACCTGCTCCTCCCCTTTCGACAACAGACTGGGAAGTGCTGCGGGATTCAGTGCAAAGAACCGGAGGACCGCCCAGTGAGCGTCGAGCGTTGCCTTCAGGAACTCGTTTCTTTGGTCCCAAAGTCTCTGGAGCTGGATTAGTGCGGCCTCGGCTGACCTCAGCAGAGATTGGATGCTACGGGGAGAATGAGAGGAAGAAGATATCCTGGGAGAGGGATATTTTTTTTGTTTTCATTTTGCTGCATTCTGAAAAGACATTGATTTCTCTTTCCAGAGAGATGCTGGAACAGTCCTTTCCTTGGATGATACACAGTGGATCTATTATCCTGAACCCAGCGCGAAGGACAGCAGCTCCACCGAGGCTGAGCCAGTGTAACAGAACCCCCTGAACGTGGTGTGTTCGGACTAATACTAAAAACACGCCAGGACTAAAGCCACCTAACTCCGTAGCCAAAGTTTTTTTTTTGTGACACACTGTCCCTTCCCATGCAAGCCAATCAGGAAGCAGCGTCTGGCTGATAACCTCTGACCTTTTAGCGGGAAGCGGGTTTGTGAAATGCGAGCACGGGGGGGGAAATTGTGGGATATGCAACTTCAGGTTTTCTACAGAAGTTCTACTTGCCCCTCCTCTGCTCCTCGATCACATTGATCAGAGCAGAAGTGTGTGTGTGTGTGTGTGTGTGTGTGTGTGTGTGTGTGTGTGTCTGTGTGTGTTTGAGTGAGGGAGCGAGTGTGCGTTTTACTGTCCGATCTGTTTTCATTGAAGTCGGCCATGTTAGTCTCACGCCTGCATCGACAGAGGAGGGGGAGCAGGGCAGAGCTGTAGTGTTTGTGTATCTGTGCAGTGTAAATAAAGGAAAATACTGTATTTGGTGAGATTAAAAAATAGCTCTATCCATATGCACATATTTTTATAGAAATCTAAGATGTTTTTGCACACAAAATTTAAATTTCAAGTTGCTTGTTTTCCCTCTGTTGTCCTCTTGTGAATGTATGTTTCTTTTCAAAGCGGAGAGCAGGGCAGTGTGAGGGGATCGAGGAGGAGAGGAATTTTAATTTTTTCTATTTTGAAAAAGAGAAAGAAGAGAGAGAACAGGGGGTGTGATGTGTTTCTGTAGCTTCGTCTCAGATCTCTATGTGTCCGGTGTCTGAATAACAGTCTAAAGACGTGGGCTCAGTGATGCGTCCCAAATCGATTCCAACACGTTCCTCCACCTTGACTCTGCAGCCAGTTCAATCTGTCCCTCCACAGATTGAAATCTCCAAAATAACATTCGGGATTTTGTTTTTTTCTATTGGACCGGATGAATACACGTGAAGGGAAATCCAGTGTTATTCTCCTGACGCAGGCATCACGGAGCATCTCCTCTTCAACTGTTCTCAAGCTGAATCAGCTCCGACACCACTCAGTGTTTCTGTGCATCTAAAGACAACCAAACTTACTAAGTATGTGTAGCCAGAGTGCAATAATAATATATACCTGTGGTAAATATAGTGACCTCGACGCTATATACAACAGCCACACTCGTGTTCGTACATACTGTAGAACTATATATGATATAAACCCGTTTTATATGAGGATTAGGAGTGTTTCTATCTCTAGTGTTCATGCTACTATAGGTGTCCTGCCCCCTGGGTGTGGCTGGCAGCGGTAGAAGCTCACGCCCACCTGCCGACGGAGGTCATTTTAATCTGAGGAGTGACATTCATCCCGGCTGAGGACTCAATAACACACTCATCACTGTTTTATTTTCTTTAATCCACCCTGACTATGAAACACAACAAACCAATCAAGAAAGACTTCACGTTTGTTTAAAGGTTCAATGTGAAAGATTCAGGTGAAAGGGCAGAAACTAAATATAAAATAATATATATGTGTTTCATTTAAAATATACAGATTGTTGTTTTCTTCAGCCTAGAATGAGCCTTTATATTGAAATACTTTATATTTACATCATGAGCAGGTCCTCTCTACGGAGGATAACTGAAGTCTTCAGGTTTTCTCTCATGTTTGGAAGGAGAGGGTGAAGTGAGGGGTATTGAGCTGCAACATGCAGCTTCACCACTAGATGTCACTAAATCCTACACACCGAACCTTTAAATCCATAAGAGTCCTGCTGAATAAACCCACAGATGAAAGCATGCACCCCCTGCAGGTGTGAATGACAAAGTAAGGCGAGCATGTTCCTTCCAGTGGCTGAATGTTCACCTATGAAGCCAGACTGGTGTCCAGCCACAGCACAATATGTCTTTCTGTTTCGTGCACAATCTGGTTTGCCACTGACCCACGAGCAGCATGCGTGTGAGCTGCTGGTTCCGATCCCTGACTTTCAAAAGGCAGCTGGCTGGGTCGACGTCTTCGTGTTTAGTTCTGTTGTCTGATCAGCATGTCACGTGCACACGTCCTCGGTGATCTGAGTGAAACCAAAGTGCTTTGATGCTGTGACATAATCACCTCAGGCTCTGGTTGTTGGTTTTCGTTTCACATTTGTGCAAATTGAAAATGATGCATCTTTATAGATTTCACCAACCAAACCGGCCACTTTCAAAGCATATACACGTTTTCCTCTTGAATCCAACTAAACTGGTCTTAAGGTCTATTAATAAGCTCCAAATTATTATCTTATTATCATCAGATTCTCGTTCATTAGCTTCACATCTCTCCAGCGGTATGCATGTAACTGTTGAGTTAAAACAGGAGGAGAAAAGCAAGAGAAAAGAAGGAAACTACTGTATTTTCGGTTCATTTTGCAACACGTCCACAGCTTTGACCCGATTGGTTGGACCACGTTCAGCAGTGCAGTGCTGCAGCTAGAAGTTCAGGTCGAGGGTTCAGATGAAGTTAGTTCAATGTCGGCGTCTCGCAAAGACAGATTTAAAAGCTCTTGGACAGTGAAATCACAAACTGACAGAATCACTGCTGCAGCGTCTGCGTTGGATTGTGAGATGTTCTGGACGTGGGACAGTTGCTCATTCTCCCTGGTTCTAGAATCATTTTTTTTAAATACAGTATGTGCGTGAACACTGTCATCGTGCAACATGTCCTGTTTCATGTCCTCTTCCTGCACAGGCTGTTAGCAGCTGGAGGTTTTTGAGTGCAGTCTGTCTCCTTCTTATTTGCACAGACGACACCGGTCTCCAGCAGGTTGCCATAATAATCAGTACAGTTTGGTAGGGTGACTGCATATTTGTTCTTTCAGATCTCTGGATCTCAGTATTTAAATCCTGTTTTTTCGAGGAAACAGTTTTGACTGTTGCATGTTTCCGATTTAAGATATGAAAAAAAAAAAAACTTTTGGGAAAAGAATCATCTGGATGTTTTAGAGATTTTGATATTAGCATTTTCAGATGTTTCCATTTGTAGATTGACTACCTAATTGCACTGGGCTCTGATTAATTGGTATCTGTGAAAATACTGATTAGATGACCCTCTTCTTTATGGTCCAATGCAATACCGGGTGGTTATTTGCTGTATGAGGACTGAACTCCTCTTTATACAGTTTTCTAGACAGACATGGAAACCAAACTGGTTCTCTTTTGCTTGGAACCGGTGTTATTTAACGTTGAGGTGAACCTTTTCTTCACACAATCATGGTAGAACTCTGGTGATGGTGAAACTAATTAACTGATGTGTATTTTCCGTAGGAGTAGCCTTGACCCTGACGCTCTGTAACAGACAGATCAGGTTTAGTAATAAGATGTATTTTACTTGCTGGTCCGGCCACAGCAGCAGATCCAGATGTTCAAACTGTGACACAACTTGATTTTGATGAATCAGACGCCTTCTCTTTTCTTTCTTTCTTTCTTTTTTTTTATTTAATTTTTTTAACAACCGTACGGGGATTGGCTCAAGCACCCCCCCTTACCCCCAAAAGACCCCCCCTAAGCCTTACAAGGAGGGGAGGAGGTGTGTTCTGTTTGTTGGAGAAGAACCGATGTGTCTGCAATAAAAAGCCCTCCGTCCGCCCCCGTCCCGGCGGGAGAAGGGACGGGGACAGGGGGGGGGGGGTTTAAAGGCTCGACACGCAGTCGGACTCTCTTCGTTGTGTATCGTCGCTGATTATTGTGTGATGACCAACCGTTGTCCTGAAGGATGTTTCCCTGTCAATTAAAAAAATACAAGATTTTTTTTATTCCTGAAACAATCTCGTCTGCTTCGTTTCTTCATTCCATCTTTATAGTGTTCAAAGGTCCTTTCTGCTCCACTCAATATATTTTACATGTTTCTACGGTAGCCTAGAACAGACAATCCAGGTAATGGCTCTGGACAACGGCCCTCTGGTGTTTTCATGTTCCCTGAACAACCCTCATCAATACACAGGTACTTTAACATTTGTACACAGTGGATAATATGACAAGAAATTAAACCTACACAACATTAATTAAAAAAAAAAACAATAGTTTCTTAAAAAAAGCAGCATCAAGGAACATTTCAGATGTGAACTACATATGAATTGCTCCAATGTATAGATTATTTTCCTCTTTATTTATTTTATACTTTGCTGTTTTTGGTACTTTTACTCCACCACAGGATCGTTGCCTCCACCAAGGAAGATGTAGGGGACTATCTCAACCACTAGATGGCAATGGTTGCTAAGAAAGTGTGTGGGAACTGTTTTATACTTTTAATGTTTTTAATAGCAAACACAGTTTCAGTAAGTTTCAGTACTTCAGTAATAAAATGTGACATAATGTAACTTAATAACATAACGTGTTGTTTATGTTCATCATATTTGTCCTGCTCTGCTATATTTGACTTTACTGTGTGACCTGTCCTCCTACAATTATCATCACAACCTTATTAGTGTATTCATAAATTAACAGAACAGTTAATTATTATTACATTTTTTTACAGAGGGTTTTGCAGCACAGTCTTGGCCTGAGATTTAACTGCTGTAGCGTGTTCAGGCGATATGACAGTAGATGGCGCTACTGAACATTATATGCACTGTAATGAGACATGATAGTAGCCTCTAGTGCTTGGTGTGCTTTATGTCTGTGTGTGTGTGTGTGTGTGTGTGTGTGTGTGTGTGTGTGTGTGTGTGTGTGTGTGTTTGTGCCAGCGTGCGTGTTTGTTTGTGTGTGCGTGTTTGTTATTGAAGCAACGTCACTTGTAATATGTTCCTGTGAGAAGCGAAAGGTCAAGATGACAGATCGGAAGAGAAATAAAAAGCCTCCTCCCCCTCCTCCCCCTCCTCCTGCTAACAGCTTCTCCTTTAAAAGGCCGATACACATTTGAGACGTATCACTGCTGCAAATTCAATTTTAATTCATCAGCCATTGGTAATAAAATCAGTCTCAGGCCTTGTGTTCATTTGAATCAGCAGTGCTGTTTGATGAGTTCAGAGACTGAATGCAGCTGAATCAGTGCTCGGCTGAAATGATCCCGTCAAAGCTGCATTCAAAGGCCGACTCTGCCTGTGACCATTAAAGAAACATCTCTCTTTTTAGGCTCACACTCTCTGTGAAGCCTGTTTAAAAGTGCAGATCGACTCCCGCCCGTCTCCATATGTCTCTGGCGCTTATCTGCTCTTCAAGTAAGTCAGTCACCAGGTTGCAGTCGTCTGCCTCGACAGGTTTAACATCTTTACGGTGCCATGAAACTTTCACTATCAGCTTTTAATTGGATAAGCACATTTGGCAGTTCAGAAAAAAATCAACAAAAAAGAAAACACCCCACTCTTCAAAAAAGTTTCCTCGTTCAGCAGCTGCTCCGACTCGGTAGGAAGCAGCTGGTTGAGGCTCGTGTCGGGATGAGAAGCAGGAGAGCGTCAGCGGGGAAGTCTGGATTCAAACTAAAGACATTAAAGATTAACAAGTAATTCTGAGCTGTTTCATAGCATCAAATAACAACAAGTGCACCAGACACATGAGCTCTTGATTGTGGGAGGCAGGATTTATGACCTGTACTGCAGAGAACCACCAGGTGGCGATCAAGTTGCTTTGGCTTCACTTTGGGGGATCAGTCGTGTCGTCCATCTTTATCTCTATGATTTAAACCATGAAGCTGCTCTGACTTCCTCTTAAAGGGTCAAAGGAAATAAATATCAATAATGTAAAACTTTATCAGGTTTAGTAAAAACTATTAAAAATGTAGACATTAGGAAATGGAGTTTAAAGTTATATGACCTGATGTGATTGGTTAACGGATCTCAGGAACATTTACAGACATACTAAAGTGCTTGTTTCCAGTGTGACAGAAGTATTATTCCAACCTGAAGATAAACATTTGAACTGTCTTTGTCACACTTGCGTCATCAACAATTTCCCATTCGAGCAGCTTGTTAGACTCTGGTGGTGTGACTGAGGACACACACATGAGAAGACACAATGAATCATCTTTAAAAGCAGGGCCCAGGATCATCACGCCATCACACCAGGCCCCGCAGGCTCGAGACAGGGACGCCTGATTCTCCAGGAATAGTCCCTTTCCAGCAAAAATCAACCGGATTTAGTTACCACTGACAGCCAAGAGTCAAATATAATTAAAAAAACAAGTTATAATGTGCCACTGGGACGTTGTAATCACTGATGCCTTGTTGCGGGAGCTCTTCCTCCTTCAGCCCAGAGTGATCAGAAAAACGTCCGGGGACATTCACCTGCTCAGAAACCATCACGGCTCCCTCAGGAAATCAAGGTTATGGTCACTGCAATTTTCCCATTATTGTCATTATTATGAAAATATGCCTATTTTTAACAATCTATGCGGATACAAACCTACATAAGAAAGTGTTGCACATCAACTAGGAATATAATCTGTCCTCTGGGTTCTCTTCTATCACATGGTCCTGGTTTCACTGTTATGTGCTGTATTGTTATATTTCAGCCGTTATTAGTTTATTATCTGTAGGCTGCGTTTTCACTGTCTGGATAATTTATGATCATCGGAGCAGAGGTTGTTGGGAAATGCTTAAAAAACTGTCTGCAGAGGAAACGTGTGCACGTGGAGCCACCGGCGGAGGGACGTCTGCTGGAGGAGACGCAGCTCCGGGTTTAGTCCGGACTCTACACAGGGTGTCCGGTGATGCTAAACTCACTTGAAGTGCACGTCAGCTTCCGATCTGACGCTCAGTTGGGTCAGGTAGAAGTCGACCCTGATGCTCTGATGGGTCCTGGCTTGGCATGAGACTCAGTGAATGTGTCTGTGCCCTCCGGGGGCTCGAGGAGATAACTCATATCTGTTGTGGCTGCTTTTCAGAGGGTGAAGTGTCATCTTCCTCACGTACAGGGGCGCGGGGATGGGGGGGGGGGGGGGGTGACTAATTTCTTAGCTTTCAGACTTGGTCGGGCCTCTCCAGGCTTTTTGCTTCAGGCGGCCGGGCTGCAGTACAAACTGGTAATTTCCTGAAGCTCGGCAGATTTTCACATCTTTCCACGAACAGATGCTTGGACGGTGGACAGCGATGACACGGGGACGGAAACCACAGAAGACACCTGCTCGACCTGCAGAAGCCTGAACATGTGCAGTTCAGTGGAGGATTATCTGTGATGGTTCCATGACGGGGAAAGTCACCACCTATATTCATGAAAAGTGCATGAAAAGGGCTAATTCCTGATTTTCATTGGAAGCTAATGAGGCTTGTAGGTGCTTAGTCTGGAGATGCTCGGAGAAAAGATGTGGGTGGAAGCTGAAGACTTGACGTCGTGTGCTAGCGAGCACAACACACAACGAGAACGAGAACAATCACTTTGCAATGAGATTCTAATTGAGCTCCAAATCGCTGCACCTGATTATTTTCACAGTCGTCATCAGGAGATCATTTCTAAATGACTGTTTATCATTCCCAGAGGACGTCACTTTAATAAAGCATTTTGAAATGTGGAGTTTCATCTGCCGAGAGCAGAGTTCTGCCTCCGGTTGTTTGCCTGCTCTTCTCTGTTGTTACTTTAATGTACACAGACACATGCATGTTTTATTTATCTGCCTTCATGAGTTAGGTTTTATATAATTAATTATGTGTCTTTACTCTACGACTATACTGCATTTGCTATATTTGTTTATGTGGTAAGGTCTTGATGATGTGTAGCCTACAGGCATGGATTATAACTCTACGTGTGTGTGTGTGTGTGTGTGTGTGTTTGTGTGTGTTATCAGATTATTGCATCTGAAAAACTACCGGAAGTCAATAAAAATATAATGGGAAATTATTGATCTCTGCATACACAGTGCAGTGTTGTGTGTGAGTGTGTGGGTGTGGGGGTGCTAGATCCTGTGGCATCTGTCAGTCACATGTTTGTGGTTGAGTTACCCTCTCTCCATCTCTCTCTCTCTCTTTGTGTATGTATGTGTGTGTGTGTGTGTGTGTGTGCACATGTGGACACCCCTCGCGGCCATTCTGTCTCCCAGACAGCTGTTTGGTGACCTGATAACACCCCTCCTGTCCCTCCTACAGCATGTCACATGCACACACACATCCACACACACACACACACACCCCCACACACACACTTGGCAGCCCAGTATGTCTACCACCACTGGTATCCCCGAGCCATCACATACGTAGACAATAACCAGTGTTAGTCCCGCCCACTCACTGCTCTCATCGTCCGGTCGAGTCCATTCATCTCTGGAGTCATAACAAAACAGTTTTCATTACCGAAACCTTCACATATTTGTTGCTTGTACATACAAAACCTTGGTTATAAAAATGAATGTTCCATGAGGACACAACAAGGACACACTCTGAAATGCTTTGGATAGAAAACAAGGGTGTAGTCTTGGTAAGGCAACATCCAGAGCAACATCCAGAGCGGCAGAATTCACCATGCCTGTTCCAGGGACATTAAAGGTACAACTAGGTCGTAACACACATGGCGAATGACTTGTGTGTATGAGGTAAACACAGGATAATCTTTATTGACCCAAATGAACCAAAGCTGAAACTACAGGTTCTAATGAGGGAAATAAAAGAAATTCCAAAGTAGCT
>NC_070641.1:20171325-20207710 GCF_947347685.1 Pleuronectes platessa
AGACGCAGATTTGTGGCACATGCACCGAGCAGTCACCAAATTTTCCAGCGATCACGGGCTCACCCCAAATAAACGGAGCTAACGCATGAATAAGAGATGCGCTTTCTGCCGATGTTATCCAGAGGTTGGGTCGCACATTGCGGGGTTTTTGTGTTCGCGCCGGTGCGCTGGCACAACTTCCAGCTCCTCTCCATCCCATTCCAGGACGTGCACGCAGCGTTGCGTTACACAGATCTTTCTGTGCGCGTTCTCTTTGTGGCGGTGCGGTTTATTCTTTTGATGGGGGGGAGGCAAATCGCTGCGTCTGAAAGTGAACAAAGGCTTTGCCCTAAAAAAAGACCCCACCAAAAAATATCTAATTCTCCCGGTACAAGGAGCGTCTTGGCCACGAGTGGACGAGTTAGGCCCACGTTGTACCAGTAGGGGTCGCACTTGTATTGCGTTGGCTCCATTGAACCTAATGAGGAGATCCAAATGAATTTACACCACCTCCCTCCCTCCCTCCCTCCCTTTCTCTTTCTCTCTCCTGTTCTCAGGACTCAGTCACGTTGTTGAAGCGCAGTTTCCCTATCACAGAGAAGCTCTCTCTCTCTCTCTCTCTCTCTCTCTCTCTCTCTCTCTCTCTCTCTCTCTCTCTCTCACTCTCTGTTATGGCGTCAGACTCAGCCCATGGAAGGGCAATCCATTTTTTTATGACAGCAAAAGGAAATAATGTATTAACCCACCACCTCCCCCCCATGTAGATCAAGGCCTGGATCATTCTGCCTTATGGTTACCTTGCTTTTACTGTTCAGCATCATCTTGTGTGTGTGTGTGTGTGTGTGTGATATCCAGAGTATGATTTTGAAGTATTATTGCCAATCATATGTCAGAGTCACACACAGGACAGGCGGCTGTAGAGAGAACCCGTGAGAATGAGAGGATGAAAGACTGGAAGAGTGTGAACAGAGACTGTGAATGAATGTGATTGATGTGATTTTTTTAAATACGCCTTTATTTACATATAGATGAAAGCAGCATTATAGGAGATGGCAGCCCTGAAGTTCTTCTTCTAAAAAAAAACCCAAATTCAAATGGTCACAGAGGACAGGACAGATTGCTCCTGTGTTTCAGATTCATCAGCATCGTTCATGGCTGAATAAAAACCTGAAATCACCTCTGACGCCAGCCTTCAGATGGAAGATTCCTTTCCTGTTGGCCGCACACAAACAATCGCTGCAGGTCTAGAAGAAGCTGGGTTTGCTGTCTAACGGCCAAACGAGCTTCCAAACCAACATCCAATAACTCTGAATAACTACTTCTTTGTATTCTAATCACATCGTCCGCTTAATGCACTGCAATCACTTTCTTTTTCTTCAGCCATTATTATTCTTTTATACGGTATCGCTGTTTGGTAATAGAGCAAAATTCAAATTTCATAAAGAGGGTCTGATAGCGGCCTCCTGCATGACAATGAAGCTGGAACTCACTGCCGCCAATGGGATGAAAAGAAAGTAACTAAAGGAGCGAGGAGACTCGATGTAGCACAGAGGGAGAGGTGTGTATCAGGCATCAGGTGCAAAGAGCGAGCGCTGATCACATCCTTTTATATAAGAGAAAAGTAGTGACCTCACTTCTGTCTTTGTCTGTCTCACACACACACAGACACACACATACACACACACACACAGTGGATTTGTAGGGAGCTAAAGAGGTATGTGCAGTGGGCAGACAACATGTTGAAGCCTGAGTGGTAACAGACGATTACTTCCACTGGGCTTCTCGTGGGCGCTCATGCACAAGTCAGGGCACACGGACCAGATGGCTGGGGCCTGGGAGAGAGAGAGAGGGAAAGGGAGTGAATGAGGGAACGGCCGGGAGAAAATGGAGAGAAGTGAGGTGACAGAGGAGACGACTGTCAGAAGAGACGAGTGGGGGGGGGTTACTCACAGGGTGAAGTTGGGGAGTGTGTGTCAAAACCGAAGCAGCAGACGCAAAGTTATTCCCGGCTTTCATTCCCAGAGGGTCAAGCTTCAAGAGCGGAAGAATCCAACATAACGTGATGGCTCCACATGGCCTCTTTTGTGAGACCCTTCCTGCTTCCTGTAAATGCCCCCGTTGTTCAAATCCCTCCACCCCCTTGATGAACATTTTGTCAGACTTCAGTGCAACTAGTTTTGACGGCTGTGTTTCACTCGGCGTGACTCTGCAGCCACACTCACGTTTAATGTAGTGCTTCAGATTTGCACTCGGAGTATCGGTCTCAGAAAAAGGTTCGTTAGTGATGTGACATTTTGTTCTGGGGGTAAAAAGGTAGTTTTTTTTCCTGCTCAGGCCTCTGTCATTACTTCTGTCTAATGACAAACAAGAAAAAAGAAAGTAATTTAAAAACCGTACGTTGCTCTTGCAAAACATGATGTATCTGCTTCTTCTAATCACATTGATACTTTGTGCAAAGGCCAAGAGACGTCCTTCCCTCTGCAGAAGATCTGCATCCCTACGAATCAGAATAAAACCAATATAACTAAAGGGAGTGAAATTAGTCGAGAGAGAAAAAGGAATCGGGGACACGGGGAAAAACGACACGGGGGGGGGGGGGGGGGGATGTTTCAGGCCTGATGATCAAGCGTAGAAACACAGCTCCATTCATTTAGATTTTTTAGAGGGAACAGTCTTTTGTGTAATTGGGCAGGAAGAGAGAAAGTGTTGGAGGAAGTTTGAAACCCTAAGGACGGCGTTCGAGCAAATTCATCCCCTGCAGAGGTCTGCTGAGGAAGAGGAGGATGTGAAGATGAGACGAGTGTGGAAGGAAATGATTGTTTGGACTCTGATGCTGATGCAGAGACGCAGACCTGAGAGTGATGCTTGGAGATGGGATTACGTAAGAGAAAGAAAAAAAAACATTGGGCCTCAGCATTTCTTTGGCCGTGGAGGGGAGGTGGGTTTGATGTTATGTGGAGCTACACACACACACACACACACACACACACACATTTCCAAGAAGCTCCTTGTTGGTTCCCAGTTACCGTCGCTTCTCACCAGGTGCACAGCCAGCAGCGACTCTTTGTCTTCAGCTCAATCACTTCCCCTCATTAGAAGCTGCTTCAAGAACAAAGCGGGCTTCTTATAAAATGTCTCCGTCAAGCCACCGAAATACAAAGTACATGGCATGGGCTCTAGATTTGTGGTTTGTGCTGGATTCTAGTGGATGATTGTGTCAATTCAAGGACAGTGGAGGAGAATGGAGTTGGAAATAAGCAAAAAACGATTCAGTAGAGTGTATTCCTCCGCCTGCGGCCCAACAGTCCCCGTAAAATCAATCAAGCTGCAGCAAATTTCACACGTTTAATAATCTTTATGTCATAAGAAATCTGTGAAAATGTAAAAAGAAAGCATCTCGCAATGTCAAAGAAAGTAAAAAATAAATTCCTGGATCCACCCAAAAATGTTGTATTCCCCCCCCATCCTTCCACCAAGTTTTGTGGTAAATCAGTTTGGTTGATTTTGTGTAATGCTGCTTAACAAACAGACAATAAACTCACAAATGCAGTAGAACTGTAATGTACCAGAGACAGCGGCTGAAGATGGAGGAATGATGGTCGGATGAAAGTAGCGTGAAGGATGAAGGGAGGGATGGACAGATAAGTGAATAGATGAACGGGCGATAAATGAATTCAGAGCTGATGTGAGATGGGGAAAAAAAAAAAAAAAAAAACATTACAACATTAAGGTCAGTCTTCCACAAACAAGAGAGAATGCACACAGACACACACACACGCGTGTCCGCTGGGCCGTGGCATAGTAAAACACACTTATCATCCTCAGTATCAAACCGACTCTGTGAATAAATCATATCCATAGAGTGTGTACGCTACGCAAATCTAATTTTAATGCCATTTAGGGAAGATAGAAGGAAGAGAGAATGGGACTGCAGCAGCAAATGCAATCGTATTAATCATCATGTAAAGATAATGCAGCTGAATTATTGATGCGTGTGAAACCTAGTTGTGTGCGGACCAGAGACGTGGGCTTTGTGGCAGGGAGGCCTCGTGGGAATCGTGGTAATGGTTATAACAAGAGAGATTTCAGTGCTGGAGAGTGTGTGTGTGTGTGTGTGTGTGTGCGTGTGTGTGTGCGTGTGTGTGTGACTGTTGTATAAACACACTTAGGCTCCCACAACTTGAATATTCATATTGTGGGGACCTACATCTGTTTACTCAGCCACATTATGGGGACATGCATTTCTTTTGCACTCAAAGATTTAGAGTTGGATGTCCTCTGACGTCATGGAGAGAACCCCCCCCCCCCCCCCCCCCCCACCCCCCGTGCAAAGTTTCAGTAAATATACAGTATTTCAGTTTCTGAGTGTTTTCTAGACTGTAGTGTAGATATGCAGAGTATTTGTACTTTGTGCCTTGTGTGAGGAAATACGAGTGTGTGTGCGTGTGTGTGTGTGTGTGTGTGTGTGTGTGTGTGTTTGTGTGTGTGTGAACGATAGCCAGTAGTATGGATGTGCCTGCCAAACATCATTTACTGTTGTGGTGCCAGGAAGCGGTAGCCTTTGTGTGACGACAAACTGCCCCAATCCGATTTGGCCTGGAGATTCTCACTCTCTCTCTCTCTCTCTCTCTCTCTCTCTCTCTCTCTCTCTCTCTCTCTCCAATGTCTGCAGCTCTCTCCCCAAATATTGCTTTCTTCCCTCCGTCCTCCTCTTCTGTGCTTCCCCCCCCTCCAGCATCCTCCTCTCCCTGAAATCCCCTTGTGATGCTGCAGAGTTGAGACAAGGAAAGAAACCCCCCCCCCCACCCCACCACTCTTTTGTTAGTCAGATTTCCACATCACTCATTGGAACTGAGAGATAAGCTTGTCAACACTGGACTCTCCTGTTACTATAAATACCATAAATGCCAAATTGGTACCAGTTGGACTCTTTTAATAAAACAGAGAAGCATCCCCTGAAACTGACTGTAGGAGTTTTCTGTCCCCCCTGGTTTGTATTCATGAAAATAGTTGAGAGATCCATAGAAACATTTCCCGGTTGCTATCGTGTGTGTTTTGTACATAAGTTGTGTAACAGTATCGCAAAATTTGCAAAGACTTGATTTCCAAATAATCTTGAAAAATGTCTTTCTCAGCTCCTCTGACTAGATTTTCTAAAATGACACATCTACATAATATAAATATAACGTGTAACAATTATTGTGTACTCGTATTATCCCCAAATAATAATGACATAACACATGTTGAAGGAAAAACACACATCTAGGCACTCGGCTGTTTGGTATCGGTCCCATTGGATCAGGATTATTGGCGTTTGCTGCACAGCGTGAATAAAAAAACTCACTAACCCCGACTCCCATGATGCCATGCTGCTTCACAGCTTCATCTAACTAGGTCTTCTCTCATTGTTTTGATAGAGAGACCCCTCACAGCCAAAGTGACAAAAATACCAACAACCTCCAGAAACTGTTAATAAAGAAATATTTAGGCAAAGTTTGATGGTCCTGCAGAGATGTGATATTAATGGTGAAATTCAGAGATGATCATGACGTCCTGTCAACTGGAGGTTTTGCAAGATCTCAAAGGCGAACCAGAACCAGTCAGTGGGCTTAGCTGGGCCCTTTAGAGCTGTTGGTTTGAATCCCTGGACCAGTTTGTAAATGACTAGGGAAGCTGCTCATTTAGCAAAACTTAAAGAAACTGTTGTTATTCCGAGATATATACTGTCAGTGTGAAGGTGTGTAGGTGAAGCAGGAGCTGCAGGCACTTCACGATGAAATGCTGTATTTATAGAAAATTAGGTGAATATTTCTTTCTTTTCATTTCCCTGCTGAGAAAAAGCCGTCCCGTAGAATTAAATGATTCATAATCTGTCAGTGCAAGTCTTCATGTAATCCTACAGCTTTTTGGGGGAAAGGAAGACGTCGACTTCTTGATGTCGACAATAGGAATCCATTAGGCGTCGGCTCGCTCGCTCCCTCTGCAGTGAATGGACCAGGAGCTGGATGATTCCTCCTCAGGTCTAACTGTGTTTATGCTCTGTTGGGCAGACGAGGGTTGGGGGGGGACAAGCAGTCCTGTGCTCATGTTAAACACTGTATGACACATTGAGCCCACATGCATTATTCAACTCAACAATAGAGTTTTCCACCGGGGTCTCGATTTCATTGGAGAAGCGCAGGTTATGACAAATGCTCCTGAAAATGATCTAAAAGCCGTCATCAGGCTTTAGTAACAGAGACAATGCAGCTGGAAGGTTCCCTCGTTTCTCAGGGGTTGGAAAACGATGTACACCTTATTTAATTGTCTTTACATACATTACATAGCTAAACATATTCTCATAAAAACAGTGTTAATTTATAATTTCAATATATATTCACTTAATACCTAGAAAACCGGTAAATTATATTCATTTAGCGCTCTTCTAAATTGACGACCACTACAAGTGTTTTACACTTCAGGTCACATTTACTCATTCAGCATTTTTTCAATCACACACCCTTCACACGCTCACTGAACAGCCATCAGGCACAATTAGGGGCCTCAGTATCTTGCCCAAGGGCACTTTGGCATGTGCAGTGGGAGTGCCGGAAATCAAACCCCTGACTTTCTTGTAAATGAACGACCCTCTCTCCTGAGCCACAGCTGCTCAGCTGGTCAGTGGTGCTTCACACTATAACCTGCATGGAGACTAAAACATGAAGTCACAGATTTGGAACAGGTCAAAATGAGATATTTTATGATGTATTCATTTTATAACAGTAAATCCAGATATGCATACCAATGCAGAAAGGTAGATATGTAATGATTGATTGATTTTATTGGTATTCAAATATTATTCAACTAAAGTAAATTACATTACCATTAACATCCAACAATAAAGTTAAAAACTATGCAATTAAAAAAAATTGAAGAGTATACATCTGCACCAGAAACTATATTTTTTTATCATCAACCACATCTGATCTGATTTTTTGAGAATTCTCATTCGCCAACAGACAAACTGACAAAGAACTGGTGGCTATTAAATCTGTGGTGAATACGTCGACTGGCAACAAGTGGACGTCTTGCTGTGTTGTTTTGTCGATTATGTTAATAGGTAGGGGCGCTTTGTAAATGAGACAAGTGTCTTATGATCCTGTGCTTAAATCTGCTCCGTCTCCAACTGTGACATGATAATCGACAGCTCCTGGGAATCAATCATGCGCTTAGCGGCTCTGTGGAGACGCAGAAACACATGCGGTCCTGTCGGTGAATCCATAAATCTTCACCGGTGCACACTGACACATTATGCGACCATATGCTTCGTGCCTTTCTGATCCCGCTCGCGCTCGGATGTTGGGCACACCTGCTCACATGTCCGACACATGATGGTAAACCAACACACACGCTCTCACTCGGTGTTTCATGCTCCCTGAGCATTAAGTTGTGAGGCCGGCGAGTGTTGCCCTCGTGTCGTGATGTGTAGATTGTGCTGTGAGGATGGCACCTTGCTCTCCTGCAGAACAACCACTGTCACGATCTCACCTGACTCTCACTTTCATTTGTTCCCACATGGACACGTTCTCACGCACACACACACGCTCAACCGGTTCTTTCAACTGAGAAACTCCCACTCTTCACCTCCCCCACCTTCTGCCTCCCTGTCCGGGGCCTGAAGTGCTACTTCAAAGAAAACACACAAGAGAACACTATCTGGCATCCCGAGCTATTTATAGCCCTCTGACTTATATTAGTCTGCTCTTTTCAGCCCTTATGTAATTTGTAACTTACTTACCTCCAGGGAGACGAATGGAACTCTTGTGCATTTGACCGTTGTGTCTCCACTTCTTGAATTGAATCCTCTATAGAAGAATCTAGTAAATGTCAGGTGAGGATACGCTCGACCCAGCATCAGCTGGTGTGTCCCACCTGAACGTGATGTATTGATTTGTTCCCTAGTTACATCACAGCTCCTCAACGGATGGGCAGAGATTTGTATTTGGCAAAACGTACCTTACATTTCCAATAGTGTTGTGTTTACTACATAGTGTCCCTCATGTCAGGCAATTTATCAAACTGTACAGTTGTATCTATGCCGTTGTCAGACTGTAAAGTTTTTCTACTTTTTTACTGTTTTTTTTATGATGACCCCAAGAGTGATTCTATAAGAGTAGGTTCCGTGCAGCGAGGACAGTGTTTGAGTCATCCTTTTGAATCCTGCTATAAAGCTGTGAGTGGTTTCTCCACCTTTTGAAATGTTGGTTATATATTAAACTAAACCCTGTGTGTCAATGTGCAGAATCCACAGGCAATGGGACACGATTTTGGGGCTTTGGGCAAAGTTGTCTGTGCCTGAAACACCTCCAAAGTAACATCTCAGTTGGTGTGGAGAAAGGTTTGACTAGTGTGATAAGATGAACTCGTTGGATTATAAATATTGTGCCGAAGACCGTCTCAGCCTGGACCTCCGCTGCCGACATGGCCCCAAATATTGGCCATTGCCCTAGATGCTAATTCTCTGGCTGACCTTGCCGTCTCACTTCTGTCGCTCACATGCAAACGTTCTCTAAGCTGCATTAAACAAACAGGGACAACACACTGATGGTGCCATTAGCTGAGCACGGATGTCGGCCGTGAGCGAAAGTACCGGACAGAGTATGATTTTAACTTGATGGTGGCGCTTCATGAATAGCGAAGGGATCATTAAAGGTATTGCAGATACTAATGGGAGCCGGAGTGGGACATGAATGTGAAATGTCATGGTAATCCGTCCAATGGCTGTGGAGACATTTCATTCCAAACCACATATTGTGACAGTTATGGCGACACTAATGGGGACGTCAACTAGGAGATGTCACCTGGGAACCATTAATCTGTACCAGAGTTTTTGTCCCAAGCAACAGACAGATTGAAAGCCCTCATTTGTCTGAAAGAGTCAAAAAAACCTTTTCCATGTGGTGAGACACACATTATAAAAAAGAGATAACTATGTTGTCCTCCAAAGTACGAAACTGCTCAGCACAGCTTCTCTATTCCTGTAACTCCGGCTTCCTCATAACTGGTTGTGCGTCAATCCCTCCTGAAGGTGGAGTGTTAAGATATTACATTTATAAACTGTGCAAATCTCTGCCTGCCTCTTCCAAATAGCACAGCTTGCTCCTGATCTTGGCTGTCGTGACCATAAAGAATATACTTGTTAGTCATCTTTTCTTTCTCTCACCCCTCCGCAAATTCCTCTCAAGGCCGTCTCCCTCCCCGCATGGTTTATATGTCTAATAACGCTGCTGAGAAGGAGGTGAATAAAAAAGAAAGATGCCACCTGAATTTGCTCGGCTGAAAGAATTGTGCATTGACAATTTATCTCTCCTGTCTTTCTCTCCCCTGCCGTCTTCTTTTTCACGCTACTCTCTCCCTTCACCCCATCTCCTTCTGATCTGTCTTCATCTGCTCTGTTCCTCCTCATGCTCTCGCCGTGCAGGGGATGAAGTGGTTTGGCAGAATGTCCCTCAGCAGCAAAAGGAGTAAGAGGAGGAGTAGAAGGAGCAGCAGCTGGAGCAGCAGCAGTGGAAGGAACAGCGCGCTGCTCTTCTTGGCCCTCCTGGTGGTGGTGACCCTGTTCGCGGACCCCGTGGTGGCCCAGAAGCAGCGGACCGGTGGCGCCTCGGACAAAGTGCCGGTCCTGAACATTGCGGTGATCCTGGGACGCACGCGCTACATCTCCGAGAGGGACATCCGGGCGCTGTGGAGCAAGGAGGACCCCATTGACGTCAATGTGGTCACACTGCTGGTCAACGAGACCGACCCGAAGAGCATCATCACTCACATGTGCGACCTGATGTCCGGGACCAAGATGCACGGGGTGGTGTTTGGGGATGGCACCGACCAGGAGGCCATCGCCCAGATTTTGGATTTTATTTCCACGCAGGCGCTCATCCCCATCCTCGGCATCCACGGAGGGTCGTCCATGATCATGGCTGACAAGGTACGGAGGAGTGAGAGGAGAATCTTGGGTGGATGGATGATTTGTGCATGAATACAGGTATGATTGATGAATTGCTGTGGTTTGGAGCGATTTGCTGATAGTTCTGTCTGTGGAACTTTGCTGAAACTGAGAAAATCAGACCCTCACTTGTCAGCTTTTACATATCAGGCTGTTGCTTCTCCAGACAGACTGCCAGAGGGTTATACCATCCTGTCATGCTAACATAGCGTGGGGGGGCCTTGTCTGTTAGCTGCCCCTCACAGATATTGGTGCGGCTTATCTCTAGACAATGAAAACAGAGGGAGGAAGTGGGAGGGAATCGGTGGAAATGAGACGCTGTGGGGGAAGAGGAGTGGAGTAGGAGGGTAAGCATCCGCAGTGAGGTTGAAAGGGAAGAAGAAGGGATGACTAAAGAGGAGTAGGAGGTGTTTGTGAGTGTGAGCTACAGGAGCCTCTCATTGTGCAGGATTCCCTCAGACGTAGGTGGCTGATCTGTGACAGGGTCTCACACTTGAATAGGGGATGCCCCCTCGTCTGCCAATCACTTTGAACTTTCGATGGCAGGAGATGAACGGCTCGTGACGGTGTGGATTCGCGAGGCGGCGCTCAGCTCCCGGGAGTCGTGGCGCTCACAATGAGGATGTTCTTATCTGTGTTATTTGCCCAGAAGATCAAAGGAGGCTTAGCAGACACCGTGTTAGCAGGACGAGCCGTAAAGATGCTCCACAGAGAGAATTCAGAACCGTCAATGTCATCGTCGATTATTTGGTGTGCACAATTGAAACAATGGCGAGGCTGAGTTATCTGTTTTCTCTTTTGTCAAAGGTAGTGCTTGTCCTTGTTCCTCTTTTCCTGCAGAACATTTTCTTTCTCTAAGATCTGCGAGTGCAAGAAAACCTTGAGCTCCAGTCACACTGGAGGAGAAGCATCCTTCTCCCTGTTTAATGTCTCAAAGCAATCTCCTGATTTCCAACCAAATCTGACCCTGAAAACTTTCAGAGTAGAGGTCAGTTTGGAACTTTGCATTGATAATCTCACTTGTTTACACGTACATGCAACGAGCGGCAACGTTTTGAAAGAGGATGAGGAGGGAAGGAGAGAAGGTGGTAGGTGTTGAGAGGAGGAGATGGGAGGAGGAGATTGTTGGAATTGAAAATGTGGAGAAGGGGAAGCAGAGAAATGGTGAAAGGAAAGAGGGTGAGGGATAATACCTCTGTTTGAGCTCAGGCGAAGGCTGAGTGCTGGGGAATTACAGAATGTCCTGATTGGCACCTGCCACACACCCCCAATTTCAACACATGCACACCCACGCACACCCACGCACACGCACACACACCCTCCTCATGCCCCTTGTCAGTGAGTGTCATTGAAACAGCAGTGATTCACCTCCTCGACAGCAGGAGTGTTTCCTCAGATGAGGAGAAAATAATCCACTTTAAAGGGCTCGACCCAACACTTTGCCTTCGTCTTTGATTTCTTTCTCCTGTTTTTCCTTCTTCCTCCCCATGTTCTCTGTCTTTATCTGCTGGCTTCTAACCACAGGCTGAAGTGTGTGTCTCTGCTTTACACTCACAAACTCTGCAGGCTCAGGAAATGTTTCTGAGGCTTTTTAGCAGAAATACCCTCAGAGCCATTTGGGCCAAATGCGTCATTTTCACGACGTGCAAGAGATGAATTCCCCAAAAATTGTAATCTTAAAACACTGTAGATGTTTTGCATATCTGTAGACTTGCTTGAGGAATGTCATGGTTTGTTTACACCAGTCGCACATTTAAATTCAAGTTAGATATCCGGAGGTAAAAGTGTGACTTTGAAAAATTCATCGAAATTCACATCTACCGTGATTGAGCAAAATCTTGATTATTTTGAGATTTAGAATCTTTACAAAACACTTATTAGTAATTTAAGTGGAGGAAAAGTTGCTATTCGGGCTGCATCTGACTATTTATATATTATCAATGAATATTAATGCACAATAAATCATTCTGGCCTCAGGTTGCTCTTTTTGTCTGGAAAACAAAACAAATCATTAAAGTGACTAATGTTTTCGCTGGATAAATAATTAACCAATTCTAAGAATTGCTTCAGACCATTTTTCTGTTAATGATTAATTGCAAGAACTAATCTTTTTGCACTGGATCCTTCAGTTGTTTTTTTTTCCATCACCATTTAAACTTTTTCTGTAAACTACACTGTTTATGTTCTTGTGCACAGTTCATTTGATTAAAAAGCAGCTTTGATGGTGTCGAGTATATCAAATCTCACTTAAAAAAAGTTTTAGTGCGTTTCTATCTGAAACAAGGCTTCTTCTAATGTTCTGCTGTGTTCTATAGAAAGTGCTTCTTAAAGTTCATATAACTCCTCACCCTCTGTAGGTTAAGGTTTATATAGTTACCCTCTGAAGTGTTCGCAGCACGGTCTCTCTGCCGCCCTGTTCAATGCAGATTTGCACTAATCCTCATGTGAAATATGGGGAGCAGCTTCGCCTCCAATGATAACGCCTTGTAAGACCCTCAGTGTGTTTGTCTATTCACGATAAAGCCTTCACAGTTGTGTGTATGTGTGTACGTAGACGTGTGTGAAACATCCCTGCATATATATACTTTAATGCTGTTGTGTGCACTGTGTGTATGTGTGTGCGTGTGTGTGTGTGTGTGTTTTTCCCTTGCCTGATACTTTGGAGGCTAAATCTCTCGATGCTGATGACTTTCACTCAAAGCCGGTTCCACGTGAACCTTTGGAGAATTCTATCCGAGAGCCTCCCCGTTCTGAAGAAGAACCTCCTCTCCTCTCTCACTCTCTCTTTTTTGTTTCATACCTTTCTTCTTGCGCTGTCCCCCCACCCGTCCCTCTATCCTCCTCCTGACTTTCATTCGTACTTGTTAATTAGGTAAATGTCGCAGAATCTGCCTGTGTTAGTCCCTCCCATACATCTCCGTGCCTTTGTTGAATAATGCATCGCTCGCCTGTATTGAGAAGAAATACATTATTGATTAAGGAAAGAAAAGAAGTCTTCTCCGGCTGCATTCTAAGCGATTCAGCTCGAAGGAACCAAGGCAGGCAGCTCCTTAAAACTCAGAGGGAAGAAGTTATTATTTTGTTTTCATTTCTCATTTTTCTCACCTTTGCACTTTCATTCTTTTCTCCTCTCTTTCCTTCCCTTCATCAACTTTAAAAGGCCTGCGCTTTCTCATTCCCTCACCTGGTGTAATTGTGTTTGTGTGTGTTTGGTGTGTGTGTGTGGGGCGGCCACGCTTGTTGATCGGCTCCACGTAATTGTCACTCTAGATGGTGATTGACTTTCTCCGAGGTCAGTAATGGCAACTGGATCACGTTGGTCACGAGTGTCGCTCGATCTGTATTTCTCACGTCTCGGAGAAACATCTGCGCTGATCGGACTGGACACGTCAATATCCTCCCCCCCCCCCCCCCTGCCTGAGAGCCTCATGAAAGCAATCGTGCTGTGAATACTCCAGATGTGTTAGGAGAACAGTCCAGATGTGTTAACAACAGTGCAGGGAGACGTCCTTCTCCGTTTTCCCTCCTGCAGTAAAACAAACTCTCTGTTTCTGAAGGAAAACAGAAGTGTGTTCAAAGAGAAAATATTAGGACGCTCTTTAATGCTTCTCACGAGTGCGAATGTGTGTGTTTGTACAAAAATATCCCCTGAGCCACTTAAAGAAAATAATCTTAATTATTCAGCATTTCAGAC
Organism: Pleuronectes platessa; assembly: GCF_947347685.1. Taxonomy (NCBI): domain Eukaryota; kingdom Metazoa; phylum Chordata; class Actinopteri; order Pleuronectiformes; family Pleuronectidae; genus Pleuronectes; species Pleuronectes platessa. The sequence goes on from NC_070641.1 coordinate 20,184,981, forward strand.
AAATTAATGAATATTGTAAGAGATGCTTGGTGGAGAGAGTATTTCATATACACTAGTGTTCAAAGCAAAGCCTGAGTAGATATGAAAATAAGCCTATAGGCCTGGGATATGATTCCATTCACCCGACCTGATCAGGTGGGTTCGGTTCTCACAAAGCCGTCGGTTCGATCCCCAGATCCTCCTGTCACCATTGAAAGGCCAGATCTTCAACTCAGCTTGAACCATGGCTGTGCAGCGGGGCGCAGTGAAACAGTTTTCATGATGATGGTGATGAATAAAGTATCAGTGGGGGAGCTCTGTCAGCTCAGCTCAGTGTCTCATGCTGCAGCTCTCCATCAGTGTTTCTATGAGTTGAACTGAGTTGGTTGGGCTATTCTCATGAAGAGGCAGCACCCTTTTCACTCTTACTCCTGTTCACTGATCTCTGGTCAGTTTGTAGAGATGGTCGACACGTCTTTGTTTCCTCTTCTGTCCAGAAATGAAGCCAAAACATCACAGATACAAACGAGAGTCATTCTCACGTGTCAATCATAACGTATCAAAACCAAAAATGACAACTTGGCCATGCATCAGTGTGATTGGGCGGTGGTGAGAGTCGGGGGGGTCTTGACTGCTGCTCGTTACAGCGGACACTGCACCCCCCCCCCCCCCCCCGCTCTCAGAAACACACCAGCAAGGGTTTGAAATCCATCAGACGAGAGGTTGTGGAGGAAATCAAAGGATAGATGGACACAAACTTACCAGCAGGAGAGTGTCACTGGTTCCATTAGAGCTTCACTCTATCAGCAACTGGAACTTTGTTTAACTGAGTAACGACGCTCACACAGAAAAACACACACCATCGTGATTCAAGTGTATTTGTGTAATCTATTGACCCGTAATGGTGACATTTGCCCATGGATCCCATGATGATTACCAGTGTGGTCTGATCTTGTGTGTGTCTGTGTGTGTGTGTGTGTGTAGAGGCAGCTGTCATGGCGGCATGTGACTGGAGGCTGTAAAAGTTTATTTTAATATCAAACTAACGATACGCACATACAGTGTGAGTGCCAACATTAACATAGTAGTAGCAATTTTGTGTGTGCGTGTGCGTGTGTGTGTGTGTGGTGTTATTGTGATCAAAGGACATTATTCATCCATTCCTGTTGTTGTCTCCCCCAGGCGGTATCATTAGACACACACAAACACACACACTCACACACACTCACACACACACACACACACTGATGTTTGTTGCTGCCGGCTCGTGTCAAACAACAAATCAGAGTGGAAGCAGATAGAGAGAGAGAGGAAGTGGATAAGAAATGATACTGTTCAGGAGTTTGTCCAATTACTGTGAAGATGTGTTTGTTTTTGTTGGGTTTAAATCACACTCGTTTAAAGGAGAGTTGTCGTCAGCTGCATTGTTACACACCTCTGTTAGTGTGTGTGTGTGTGTGTGTGTGTGTGTGTGTGTGTTTGTGCTTCCAGACAGTGATAATAACATCACTTGCTTGTTGTCACATATCCTATTAACTCGGTAAGATTGTCCTCAGTCAAATTCCCATGGTAACGCTTCTTGGTGCATGTATAAAAGTGCCTGTATGTCACTGTGCATATGAAAATGCTCTTGTGTGTATTTGTGTGTGAGTGCACTTCCCCTGTGTGTGTGTGTGTGTGTGTGTTTTATTCCAATTGCCGCGTGCAGCTGTCTTTCAGACGAGAAATGTTCTCTCGCTCCTCAACGGGAATCGATTTGAATGAATCTGTGGGACTAGAGGAAATAGAGCTGTTGGCTCTTTCTGCCTCTGTGTGCCCCTCCCTCCTCTTCTCTCTTACTTTCCTGAAAGTCGTTTATTTCAAATTAAAGAAAGTTTATATCTGTGCAACGAACATTTAGGGAAACTGTGCGTATCTTTCACTCGCTCGCTCCCTGTTCCTCCCATTCCTCATGAACCAACCTTCCTCCCTTTTCCCCTCTTCCTCCTCCTCCTCCTCCTCTCCTCCTCCTCCTCCTCTCCGCTCTACCTCCCTCAGGAGAGCCTCAGCTTCAGGCTCCGGAGCAGCAGCATGCAGCAGTTTATTGAGTTTGCAGCAACACACTCACAGTTGCATATTGAACGAGTGCACACACGAGGAGAGAGAGAGAGAGTATATTAACAGTGGCAGCTGCTCGCCAGGTAGACGAGTCGACCCATGAGCTGTAAAAGCCACTTTCAGTAATAAAACCCAACGAATGGGTCGCCCTGGCGGAGTGAAAGTAAAAGTTATGACCCAGACTATCCAAAGCATCTTCTCCACTTTTAAATTAATTGACTAAGGCTGGAGATGAGATGAGAGGACTAACTCTGCATAATGTGACGGCTAAATGAGGATGTTAATTGATTTTGATGTTACACTCATGGAGGCATTTACTTTGGTCTCTAATCTCCATACTTCATCTTTCCCCTTTTCATCTTTTTGCTGCTTCTCAGTCCTCCTCGTCTTCCTCCATTGAATGAATCAACCTCTTTTTGACACGGCCGCTCCCGGCAGCGAGAGATGCTTTCAGACATGAACTCCGGACATTCTCCGGAAATCATGTGGAGGGGCAGTGTGTGAGAGTCAGAGTCAGATACTCCAGGGATTTTCCTGCAAGTACAAACTCGGGAGAATGTGCGAGTGTTCACAGCGAGAGACTGAGAGTGGACCAGATGTATAATTTAAATAAAACAAATTCAAAAACATCTCCGGATAAAAAAGACATGCCATACACGCAGAAGAAGATGTCAACAGGGAAAGATGGAGAGATTTGAGAGCTTTTAGTGTTGTCTTGACTGTTCACACATTTTTCCGAATTCATATCTTTTAATAGCTCGGAGAGTTCTTGATTGTCGGCATTGTAAAAACTGAAGAACAAAGCTGCAACGTTGACAGAGACTCAAACTGTTTGTTCTGACCACGTGTCCTTATCAGCCTACAAGTGTTCGTGTGAAGCATCGTCGCTCGGTGGTGTCGTTACAAGGATAAACAAACAGCCGCCCCGCTAACATCAGAATAATCCTCTTGTCTGTTTGTCTTGTGTGCTTTTTATTTTGTGTGTGTGTGTGTGTGTGTGTGTGTGTGTGTGTGTGTGACTGTCAGACTAATGTGTGTGCACAGTTCTGGGGCGGTTCGGTCCATCCATCTTTTCATGTGTTTCTCGTTGATTAACCCGAGTGTCTCAGCAGCAAATTGAATTTCTGATCTGCTTGACTTGACTCTCGTCAGCCGCCATAAGCCGAGAGAAATACCCCACGATAAATATATAACATGAGCCCGGCGACGGAGAGACTGAAGACGCACGTAGAGAAGGACGCAGCGATCACAGCTTTGGAGGAGAGAATTTTGTCGTCTCAGCTTAAGCCTGACTAATATACAGATAACACAGGCATGCAGTTGCTGCCTGCGGAAGCCTTTTCATTCCTCATCTTTGTGTCACGAGGCAATTGCATCAGCGTGAAGCCTTCAAAGACACATTCCCTCATTTTTCTGAACGGTGAAATTGTCTGATTAAATTGTCTACACTCAGTTTTTAAGCCGTGGAACCTCATTGGATCATAATTCCCGGTAGGCGCTGCAAACGGCTTCATTATGAGCGACAGCTACTTATTAAGCAGGAGCATCTTTCAGGAGGACGTGTCAGTCACGGTTACAGTGGAGGCAGAGAGACAGGGACGTGAGTGAGAGGTGGATTCTTCAGACTGTACGATTGCCTCCTGCTGTCGAGCTCCAGAGACGCACACAGGTAAATAGCAGCTGACTTTGCCTGAGGGATGTTGATCTGAAGGGATGAGAGTGTATTTCGACACACACACTGACAATCAGATGGTGAGTGTAGATGAACAGCTTGTTCAGGATGGATGGTTTAGAAAGTTCTTTAATAATAAGGGTTGAAACGTCACCACCTGTCTAGGCCTGCAGCTGCAGCCACTAAGAAGCTGATGCCACCAATTCAAGTCCTGTGGGGGGGGGGGGGGGAGGGGGGGGGCTGTGTTAAAACCACATGTGGCAGGAATCAAATAAAGAGTGTACCCCTTTGTATTTTGCCATATTCACAGCTCTGGGAGTGTGTCAATAAGTCCATTACTTTTGTGTTTCCATTCTTTCGGTTTCTTACCACTAAAATCTTCACATATTATATTATAGAAAAATATTAAAAAACAAAAAAATTGGACAATTAGTTTTAGTAAAGTGCAACAAACCTACAAAGATTAAGCGAGTTTTAAATAAACAGTGAGAAGTGCCTTAAAGCGATGTTAAATTAGAGATTTGTTGTAAATGAGATTTGTTTTCTGGAATCACAAGTGGAGCAGTACCTCCAGAAATCGATGGGGGGCAGTGTAGCTGGATACTTTGTACATGGTCAAACAATCACTGGTTCTTTACACAACCTCCACTGTCTGTATGTGTAAAGCACAACTCTTCACTGCCCTCTTGTGGATTCAACATTTCTCATCCACAAGAGGTCGTTGAATTTACCTCTTATGATGAATTATTGTCTTTTCCACTCTTTCCTCTGCGTCTCATCTCCTCTGCCACTCACGGCTCCGCTCAGACTCCGACACCTTTTAGAGTGTCACGCGTCACAATGCACTTCCTCCTCCTCGTCTTCTTCATACTGCGGCTTTAAGTACTTTGCCGTAGTTTGTTCTGGCCGGGCTTGTTAATCCACTTGCTGTGTTCGCACATTTGGTTGCTGTGTGAGATTTTGTTTTATGCTATACAATCTACTTGAGAGTTTCCCAAAACTTGAGAGCGATGTAAATTCAAAATGGCAGCCATGGGAATGGGGCCAGCTCGACGGTTTATGGGCTCAGGCCTCGGCAACCGGTAATATAGGGGGAGGCCTGGGACCCTTTAATGCAGGAGCTTCGTTATTAGCTGATATGAGGCTGGATATGCTGAGTGGACAAAGGTTGCATCACACGTGCCTTCACATTTAAGCGTCTCTCTCCCTCTCTCTCTCTCTCTCTCTCTCTCTCTATCTCTCTCTCTCTCCACTGCAGCAAACTTTCTTTGTCCTGTGGTTATTGGTGCATTTCATTCAGCGTGTTTCAGCAATTATCTGTATTATCTGGAGACACTGGGGGTAAACGATGGGTGGTTGATAAAAGCAGACGATCACTGCACTTAAAATGTGATTGTTCCAAATGAGCGGAAGATTTAGGAGGTGGTCAAATTTGAGATTTAAGGATATTTCGAAGGGAATTAAAAAATATATCTAAACCATATCAGCTTTCATTCGGTTTTTTTACTATAGTGCATCTCGTCCTATTTAAATCTTCCAGAGTTTTTTGCGGAGGTCTGTGTTTTTTATTTCATCCAACCAGGTCCTTCCCGCATTCCACCTGAAGCTTTCTTTTCTCCGTCCTTATCTCCACCTCTCATCCCAGTTTCTCATCTAATCTTGAAGGTCTATCTGCCCCCCCCCCCCCCCCCCCCCTCTCCTTCCATCTTGTTCGATGTTAAGTGTTTCAAGATTGTGCTGGGAGATTTTGTCCCCTGTAACAAAGCCGTGTCGAAAGGAGTTGGCAACAGCTTTACCCCCACGCTCCCCTTCTTCTCCATGGGCACGCACACACCAGCCACACACACGCACATGCACACACACAAGGCACTGAACAAAGCTGTGTCCCATGCCTTCCGCCGCTTTAGGTTTCAAGAACAAAGCGATGCAGCGATCCTTTTCTTTAATGGCACTGCCTTTAAAAAAAAAATTTTTCCTCCCATTCCTTTGCGTTCTATATCTATTTCTGACTCTAAGGAGGACACACAAACACACACACACACACACACACACACACACACAAAATCATATGTATACATGCGATGCACACACAGCCATGCAGAAGGCTGTGGCCGCATTAGTCCAGTGTTTTCAGTGAACGAGCACAGTCATGTTAGAGCAGGGCTGGTTTGCTCCTCTCGCCTGCGTCCAATCCTTCCAGCGTAGCAACACAAGTCCATTAAAATGGACCAGAGTTTCTCTCTTAGCGTTAGCGCAGTGTAGCCTAGCCCAGCCCTGCACCATGTTGGGGGCAGTGAGCTGTGCTAAAAGACAGGGAGCGGAGCGATGCAGGCAGTGAGAGTGACATGAATTAAATATCCCTCCGACGAGCCTCTTCCTTGTTTCACTCGTCTCTCCATTATGATGGAAAGCCCCGTGGAGCATGAAGTCAACCTTAATTGTTCCGAAGTAGCACAGTCGACGGATGGATGGATTGATGGATGGAGGGATGGAGGGATGGAGGGATGGAGGGATGGAGGGATGGAGGGATAGAGGGAGGATGGGTGGAATAAAAAGGGGAGACTTGTAAGAACGTCCCTGTGTGATAAGCAGCGAACAAGCTGCGAGCACAGCAGGGGGGCTCTCAGGAAAACGGCATTATTCATGTTTTATTGGCACACTCGGTTTATTGGTCTCCCTCTGCCTCTCCTCCTCTCCTCCTCTCCTCCTCTCCGCCTCTCCTCCTCTCCGCCTCTCCACCACGCTCTCTCCGTCCATGCAGCCGGCACTTTGCTCTCAAAACTTCAGCTTGGAGAAGAAAAGAGAGGAAGCTGCCTCGTGTCCATTAACATGAACGACAACTTAAGAGGCCTTGTCGAGCCCGACCGGAAACCCACAATATCCTTTTGTGCGACCGTCGACCGAACGCCACAAGTGCTGTGCCTTCAGAAAACACGACAAACTTTCAACCCTGTGAAAAGTAAGAGTAGCAGCACAGCCGCTCTCTCCGCTAACGCTCGTTTCCCTCTGTGTTTTAACTTCTCGTTCCCTGATGTTTGAGTGGCACTTTCTGTGTCGAGTTAAAGTAGGAAGCAGGCACTTCATGTTGCACGTGAACATGTAAGGGGACATAGTTTGCTGTGAGTCAGTGTGACAGTGACATGACGTGTAAGTATCCTGCAGGGACACCGTTATGCAGAAGCTTGTAACGCAGCCTCCATCAGCTCTGAAATGTGTCCCTCTGCATTCTTGTCTTCCCCAATTTAAATTCCGCAGCGAGCGAGCTACTTTTTTTTTTAGTGGGAGAGAACTATTTATAGTTTTCAGGTCATTTGCGACTTGTCTCAGCACTCTGGGTTCTTTTAACTGCGCGGCCCTCGATATGTAGTCCTTAAAGTGTCGTGTCACATCATGTAACTGGCGCAGTGAGCTCGTGGCCTTTAGATTGTACGGTTGTATGGAGTTCAGCTGACTTCAAAGATGGAGGGGGTGGGGGGGGGGGGGGGGGAGAACGGCCTAGAAGAGTGACTCAACACCTTTTCTCCTCGGAGAACGAGCAGAAACGAGAGAGTTAAAGATAGAACAAGAAGGGCAGAGGAGAACCTGAGAGAGGCTGAGGGGGCTTTTAAAGAAGCAGCCTTTAATTAAGTTGATAGTGTGTGGTTATTAGCGATAAGGCTTTTACTGAGAATAGCCTGTGCACATCCTATTAAATCCCCTGCTCCCCCCCAACCCCCCCCCCCCTACTGTAATTACTGTACACAGCCTCTCTTAATACCAGCACCTCAGATCAGTCGGCTACTCAAGGTGACGAGGCCACTTCCACAGAAAAATGTAAATAAGCAATTTCAATTGGTGTGTCAATCTTTAGTCATTCATCGTGTAATTGGATGTTAAACGCCTCCCACTTAGATTATTTTTTATAAAAATGTTAAAGGTTAAGTATATTTATATCTTTAAAATGCCAACAAACAGACCAATGGGAATCAGGCTCATGTCGTTTCTGTTGCCACTTGAGGGCAGAAGAAAACGAAGTTCAGCAGCTAATTGATCACTTTATTCATTTGTTTATTTGATAGAGACAAAGCACCTAAATGGACTTTAAGATACATTCAAATAAGGGGTAATAATAATAATTTACATCTGTTGCATCTTGTAGTTTAGTTCTCAGGCAAATAGAGTAAAATTTTACCCAGCTGATAAAAGGTGTAAAACCTGAAATAAAGAAAATTCAAAGATTTTCCAAAAAGGAGACGGTTAATGTTACTCACATTGGTTTGAGTCATTGTTAAAACGTATTACGTCACCCACAGCTTTTTCTTGTAAGAATAATGTATACAGTGGAGCGATGGCCGTTAAAAGTCTCTTAAATAAAGTATGTTCTTTTAAGTGTTCCAGTTCCCTTCAGCTCCTCCGTCTATATCTGTCCTCCGTCTCTCTCTGTCCTCCGTCTCTCTGTCCTCCGTCTCTCTCTGTCCTCCGTCTCTCTCTGTCCTCCGTCTCTCTCTGGCATCTTTTTGTTTGTCTTGCTCCCTTATCCTCCCCATTTCTGTCCATCTTATCCAGCCCTCGGTGCTTTTATTGCCTTTTTAGGTGGACGGGCGTTCAGCAGGACATGTGGGGAGGATTTAAAAATAGCAGGAGAACCAGAGGAGGAGAGAACGCAGGGGAAGGGAGGGAAGACGGATGGAGGCGGGCGGAAAGAGGGAGTGTTTCAGGGTCAACGTTGACAAATGGGTCTGCGGAGTTAGCCGGGGCTCCGGGGACCTCCGGCAGTTAGGTCAGCGCTCCCCGAGGGGAACTGGGAAATGGGGTTTTTACCTGCTGAACACCTGAGAGAGGAGGAGGAGAGGGAGAGGATCCAGAAAGGGAGGCAGAGGTAGAGAGATAGAGAAAGAGTTTGTGGAGAGGAGGAGGTGTTTCAGGTTTATTATTGAAATTGTACAAGTCGCATTTTGCGCAGAGCAGCTCGCAGCAGTGTAACCTTTCCATGGAGCTGCCTGGGCTTCCTCTACAAGATAAGATCCTCCGTTATTAGTCCCACAGCGAGGAAATCAGCCGTATTAACACAGCAGAGGGGAAATGAAAAATAAGAAGCATTAGTAGGAAAAAGTAAGAGGTAAACATGCAATAAAAATCTAGGGAGATACAACTACTTAGGGTTCAATATAAAAAAAAAATGAAATTCAACAGACACAACTATTAGTGAGGGATCTTTCTAAAACACTATGTTTTACCATTGAGAGTTTGTAAATATGTCTTAAACCTATTTGCATGTTTATGTACATGACTAGGAATAATTCATCATTTAGAAGTTTATCGTTGTAAGGGTGGAGAAGGCTTTAAAACAGCATTCTGATTAATTTACACGATTATTTCACTATTTACGCTTGACTTCATTTCCTCTGAAATCCTAGACATTATTTAATTTTATACCTTTTTCTTCCATTTGAACTTGTTTCACTCTTCTTGACCTATTTTAGGGTTAGGGTTAACTCTTGCTGGTTAAATGCAGGTGGTCGGCACCTATTCACATTAAAGTAGAGTTTTCCATCTTTTCATACATCCATCCTTTCATACCACTTATCCTTTGAAGGCTACACAGGAGCTGGAGCCCATTGAATTATATGCAAATATCTCATTGAACAATTTGAGGGTCATACCTGAGCAATAAGTGTATCAGTACCACACGCCGCTGCGCACACGGGCCCCAAAGGGCACTTTTAACACAACTTCTCAACAAACCAACTCTTCGTCCTCACAATGAACTTCCTCTCGACATCATCTCCAGGTGAACCATCACTTTGTGAACGCTTAGGTAAGCCGTCCTTGAGAGGAGAGATCCTTTCTTCTCCTCACTGCGGTAAAGCCCACGCTCTGCCTGCAGGGCCGACCCTGGCTCTCTGTGCTTGAATCTCCTGAATGAATAGAGAGCCGGGGTTTGTTATTAAGGGATTTGAATTAATCAACATCTCTGACTTTTGAATAGTCCATTGAGACGTTTAGATGAAGAGTCACGGTGAGGTGGCTTTTTTGTGTATTTGTGTGTTGGCCTGAGCGTGTGGGCTACAACGTGACCACTCTTTCATTTGTGTGTCTGATCGTGTGTGTGTGTGTGTGTGTGTGTGTGTGTGAGTGTTTGAGATGTTGGTTCAGTCCAGCCTTGACAAGAAGGATGGGGCACTGTTAGTGGCTTGATGGACACACACACACACCCACCCACACACACACACACGAATAAAAGCAAACTTTATAAAGGATTTGATTGAACACATTATGTTACCCTGTGTGAATGTGTTGGATGTGTGAATATCCTGCATGACACACACACACACACACACACACACACACACACACACACACACACACACACACACACACACACACAAACACAAACACACACGACGTTAAGCACAGTAAGCGATTGATGAAGAATAAAAGCTCCCTCATTGAACTATGGTCTCCCCCCCCTGCAGTACACTAGCTGTAATTTATTGCAGTCCGCAGAAACACACACACACACACACACACACACACACACACACACACACACACACACACAAAAGATGGCGTTGCAGTGCTGTCACTGCAGAGCAAGGCCAGCTGAAGGAATTCATTTAGCATTCAAACCCAGTGTGTGTTGAAAGGGAAGGTGACTGATGTAGCCAAGAGAAAACACTAAATTTTTAACATCTGTGCTTCAAACTTCTTCTGGCTCCAAATATTTAAAACAAACTTGTTGTTTCTTCAGAAAATACAAAGCCCTGTTAAATAGCATGTAGATTTAACCGACACCTTTGTGTTACTATGATGATGTGCTGCCGATTAGCTACTTATACTAAAGGACAACTTAACAAGATGCTCTGAACTGCTCATTTTAATGCAGGGGACATGCTGATCTTCTGGTATCCCCCCTCTAAATGTCACACAGCCTCACATTATGACTGTATCCTGGTAATATTATGAGTTTCTTTTTATAATCCTACAACTTATCCTGGAAATCTCATTATTTCCTCTCCTTTACGTGTCCCTCAGTGAACTCAGACCCAGTTGAGCCTGTGTTCATGTGTGAATTAGCATCTGCACATATCTCTGTCTATACACTGTATTATATTTCATTCTACTCTCAGTGGAGCCTTGTTCCCTCTGTTGTCTGTCACGTCTGTTTGCTGCAGCTCTTTATAACTCTCTGTTTCGTGCAGGAAGCACAGAGACAAAGGAGAAATGAGCTCTGGGTCTCGACAGCTCACTCGTCTCAATGAGGAACGTGGTCAGTTATTCACAGGCTGATGTCGCGACTCTGAGGAACACAAACCCAGGTTCCAGAAACCCCATTGGAGCCGGAGACTTTCTCTCCAGTTAATTAGCAACTTTGTTCCTGTCACCGTCTGAGGAATCGTCGCAGTCGGCTCATCTGCGGCGCGATCGCAACAGAAATTGTTTTCCCTGTTACCTCTTTATCTCATAAACAAGTCGACGTTGCAAATGAGAATTTAATGATTTACTGTAAAAACCCGTTGTAATAGTTTTCCTCGTATGATATTGGTCTGCAGAGCATTTAGAGGAGATGCTGCACCGAAACCAAACTTCACCTCAGCACCAGTCACCAGCGAATGTTGCATGTTGGCATCAAAAGGTTGAGATTGACATTTTTAAAACTAATATTGCAATTGTTTGCCAATACATCAGCTTATATATGTGTAAGTGTAGCTTCTGAACACATGATTTATTAGCATGAACATATTTTCAGCCCATAACAAACGTAATAAAGGCGAAAAAATGGGAATTCAGAAGATGTACTCTATTGACATGTTTCGTAACTTGTACTTTACAATTCAAACGTGTACGTGATTGTACAAACACACACAGAGACACACACACACGCATCCACAGACACACACACCTCAATAAAAGATTGAGATATGGATATGGATCACCGGCTTTCTATTATTCTCTTTCATTAATAATCCAATGTCTCTGTCTGGGTCAATTAAACTTGTTGGCGTCCTAGTTCTAGTTTGTGAGCTGAGAAGTTCTCTGTCAGGCGTAGGAGATCGGGGGGGGGGGGGGGGGGGGGGGGTTACCTCAATCAAATGAGCCATCATTTCAACCAGTTGCCCCTACATTTGGAGTGCACCTCTACTCTGATCTTTACGGTGCTTGGTGTGCAGGTCCAGAGTGAATCCCCGACCTCAACCTAATTAAAACCAAAACCCTCAGAAAGCAGCCCGCTCCCGTGGGGACATATATTTTGGTCCTCACAGCTTAGTGTCTATTCCCACCCACAACACACACACACACACACACACACACAAACACACACGCAGCCTCTGAAAGAATATGTGACTGCAAGCAGAGCAGGAACCTTGAAAACAACACAACCTTCAACAGGCCTCACACAAACTTTTCCTCTGTCTTTGAAAGGCTCACAGATCCGGAGAGAGAGGGACTGTAAATGCTGCAGCAGTTAGAAACCGGGGAGTGAGAGCACGACACAGGGGCTGATGAAGAGGAGGAGAGATGTCGCCCCTTCATAAATATCCTGCATGGGACCCGTATCTCTGAATAGATTCATCTGTGCAGGCACCGGGGGGATGTTGAGGAGAAAAGACAGAGGGAAGGTGGAGAGGACACTGGGAAGCCATCAGGACAGTTTATCACCAGACCCCCTGCAGACATTCAGCCATCATAAAAATGGCAGAGTAACCCTGCACTGTGTGTGTGTGTGTGTGTGTTGTGTGCATGTGTGTGTGTGTGTGTGTGTGTGTGCTGTCAGGCGTTACTGTCCCTGTGGCGAAATCATCTGTCTGCTCCTCTGGGGTCGTCGGCAGGTGCATTCTAAACAGGCCTCCACCCGGGGACACCTCTGTCCTCATCTGTCTGAAATCACACATTTCTTCTTTAACCCCCACACCGCACATATATTGTGCATTGTGTGTGGGTGTGTGAATGCACAGATGTGTGTGTGTGTGTAAACCTGAGGGGTTTTGAGCTGCTCAATTAGAAGAGCCAGGCTGCCTCTGACAGGCAGCGTATGAAGCATCCAACAACAACCTATTGACACCTGAGCAGTCAATTAAAACAAAATTCAAAAGTTTCTTGTAGTATTTGCATCCTGTGCTATATCTGGATATTTTTGATTGCACTATTTTAAGCATATGATTACTTTGAATTAATTTAATGTTACAGTAGTAGCCCTTCACCCTGTCGGCATGAAGAGGAAAAATAAGGTAAACAATTAAAAAAATTGTGTAAATAAGCATAATTTTGAGTCTATTGACCTCTTCAGTTTTATTATTGGCTCGACTGACAACCTTTCATAGATATTCTAGTTTTTCTGTTCTCTTCAACCTCTAAAAAGACAATATATATGATATATATATTTATTTTGGAACAAACGGAAAAGGTACAAAAAGGCCAAAAATTTATTTCAAAGGACGAAGGATGCTGTCAGATCTTTGGACCTTCAACCTGCATAAATCAAGGACTAATAATATCTAATAAGATTTAATAAGGGCACAATGTGAATCCATATGACAAGAACATTTACCCCTTTAGTTTCCACCCGACTGCAAATGCATTGGATCTAATGACAACCAGGGCTGCGCATCTGCTTATCTGAGATCAGGTCACATATGTTCCAGACTCCCATGCAGCTCTTCTGTGTGGATCCCGTTGCGTTCCCAGGTCAGCTGGGATATGTCTTCCCTTCAGTGAGTTTAAATCTCACCTGTCGACCCGAAACACAGATCCCATGTGTGCACTGCCTTTTAAATTCCAATCGAATGTGATTCTCTACTGGTTTGTTCTTCACGTGGCGTCTCACCGGGAGCCGGCTCACACCCGTGACACTCCCGACCAAAGCTTTATTAGTCTTGCATTGTGCGGCTGTACCACGGGGATAGAGATCAATTCCACAGCATTGCCGGCTGTGAGGATATGAGGCTTTTCCATTGATTAGAATTTAATTGAGAGGCAGCGATGGCCGAGAGGAGGGAGGGGAGGCTGTTGAAGTCACTCAGCGCGGCGAGGACTCCTCCATTCTCTCATTCTTTCTCCCCACGTCTCCCCTGCTCCCTCGCTCCCTCCGTCCCTCAGCCACTTCTCCTCTGCTCCTCCTCTCCCCCCCCCCCGTGCTCGGCCTCTCGTGACGACGGCGTATGGACTCAATAGAATTAGTCTCGTCATTGTTCCTCTCGGTATCTCGGACCGAGGCGGCTGGAGACGATGCAGCTGAATGATAAGTGAGTCGCACTGCGCCGTGTGCAATCACACCCCCCCCCCCCCCCCCCCCCGTCCAATTTACAACTTAATTCAGCTCAGTTTGCTCTCTCAGACACTCGGAATGACACACACACACACGCACACACACACACGCACACACACACATACACACACACATTATACACATCTCTAAAACACATCTCCTCACAACAACTGAGGCAAATTGGTAAAGCGGCCCTCAAATGCCATCCATCTCTTAAGTCTCCCATCGCTCTCCCTGTTTTTCTCCTCTCTCTGCATCCATCTCTCTCTCTCTCTCTCTCTCTCTCTCTCTCTCTCTCTCTCTCTCTCTCTCTTTGTTTTGGTCCCCCTCTCTCTACTCCTCTCTCTGCCTTTATCGCAGAACTCCGAGCAACACTTTATCTTTCTAATATGAGAACCTCTCTCCGGTCTTTACAGCAAGTAATTGATCCTCTCCTCTGGGGTTTTCATTTTCTTAAACGACCTCTCAAAGATGTGACACTAAGAGAGAGGCGCAGACTGGCAGGCTGTTTTCTGTCCTTTTTGCTGTCTGTGTGTGTGTGTGTGTGTGTGTGTGTCTGTGTGTGTGTGTGTGTGTGTGTATGTGTGTGTGTGTTCTTATTTTACATCTTAAGCTTTGCAAGTTGCAGAACATGTAACATGTTTTTTTGGTTGTGACTGTTTCTCTTTTTAAATTATTCTGTCAAGTGAACCCCCCTGCAGTCACAATTGTGTCTGTGTGTGTGTGTGTGTGTGTGTTTGTGTGTGTGTGTGTGTGTGTGTGTTGAAGCTGTCCACATCAATGAGCTTTATGTCCTTCTGGACAGTTTGTACATTATAATATGGAGATTTAATTGTTATTGTACCAGACGCATTCACTCACCTACCTTTCATAGTTAATGTGTGATATTGCTGAATAGGTAATTTGCCTGGAACATTCTCAAGGACATATGGAAATACATTACACACACACACACACACACACACACACACACACACAAATGCATGATAATGAGAATGTACTTGTTTAAGATGACACGCTATCTCCCAGACGTCTTTTCATGTGGTTATTAGCGTTTGTGTGTGTGTGTGTACACATACGTGAACACCTCTTTGCACAAAAGGTCACTGGCACTTTAAATTAGGAAGCTGGTAATGTGACGACGAGACGGCGACCAAAGAGATTAGGACGTGTTGGTGCGGGGGGGGGGGGGGGGGGGGGGGGGGGGGGGGGCAGGAGCAGTGACTTACAGGGAGTGACAAGATTCACGGTAAATGGTCGAAATGAAGAGAAAAGAAATGAGCAGGATGAGAGAAAAGGAAACAAGCAGAGACGTGACTGCATTGACATGATTTCAATTCTCACATAATACCAATAAAACCGACCGTACCACACAGTCGATTCATTATTGCAGGAATGCAATCACATTTCTCTTATTTTTTTAATTAGTTTAAACCTCGCCCTGAGACCAGCTGAGGAGACGGAGAAAAGAGCAGGAGGGAGGAAGGACCGGCAGGAAACACCAGCCAGTAAAATCTATGCTAATAAAATACAGATTACACAGTGTCGCAGCCTGTCCTCCAGCTTTTGGCACTGCTAGTTATACCATAATCCATATTATCCTGTGTGTGTCTGTGTGTGTAAGTGTGTTCACCTTTGTCTTTTTAAGATTGACCCTCAGGGGTCACACACCCTTAGGTAATGGCTCCATTAAGAAGACAAAGAGTTGCCCCCTTGGCTCAAACACCATCACTCTCTTTATTTCTCTCTCTCTCTCTCTCCTCCGTCTTTTCGTTTTCTTCACACCTCAGTCGCCCACTTCTTTTTATTTTGTCTTTCTCTTATCTCTCTCTCTCTCTCTCTCTCTTCGACATGCAGGGGTGGACGACATAAAGAGACCAGAGGTGAAGCGTTAGTCAGCTCATCAATTTATCATGTGCAATCTCATCAAGCTGACCTGTCTGTGTGTGCTGTGTGTGTGTGTGTGTGTGTGTGTGTGTGTGTGTGTGTGTGTGTGTGTGTGTGTGTTTTGCACAAACAAGAGCAATCTCTTGTCGGAGACTGTGATTAACCCTCTTACCCTTCTTGTTATTCCTCCCACCCCTCATCTCTTCTGACTCCTTGTGTGTCGTTCATCTTAATAAATCAAAGTTCTGTCTTCATTTTAGAGAGATTGGTTGGGGATTTGAACCCACATCAATTGGTGATTAGCGCGGGCCTTTAACCAGCCTTACCTCTTTGCACCAGGTTGTTCAAGAGCCGGGTCAGGACCTGCAGTGTGGTGATGGGATAATTAAAATAAACAGGGAAAAGTGGGTTGCCTCCTTTGGTCGTAATTGGACTTTGAGTTCACGTTTTCAATTACGCTTGTGGCTCAAGATAAAACTGCTCTTTCAGATATTTTCTTAATAACTGTGTCTCAAACACAAGCAGTGCATCAGAATACTGGATTCTGATTGGTTGATCAAAATCTGTTCTGCTGCTTCCAATAGACAAATCTGCCAGTTGGTGTTTAACCTTTCCAAACTGTACAACCCCACTGAAGGTTTCTTTTTGCCTACCTGTCTTTCAACTAACAGGGGAACTTACACAACACTAACACAAACAACGTACACGAGTGGCAACAGAATATGAGTGTGTTTGTGCTTTGACATAAACAGATACAGGGAAGGCTGCAGTCCAGCACCGATTGGCTGATTGAGCTCGTTTTCTGCTGCGTCTCTATCTCCCAACAGGAATCAATACAAGCAGTCGGTCTCTTGTTGAATCTGAGGCGTCTCTCCCACGCTAACATTTGCGGAAAATATTCGCTTCTCTCACGTCTTTCTTGCACCTTTTGCACGATGGCTGTCTGTGACTCCTTGTGCCTCAGCTCTAGGTTCCTAAGAAGATGAAGGGATGACCACACGTCTCTGAGTGGGTCAGACGAGAGAAAGGCTGCGTGCGTCAGCGTCCACGTAACCCAGCACGTTCTGCTGACTCGTCATTCTGGATACAATTGCCTGCAGGATTGCAAAAATGTCTGTGAGTGTGTGTGTGCGTCACTATTTGTGTGAATGGGTGAATGAAGGGGGGGAAAAATAACTTCTTATGAATACTTGGGGTTAATCTCTTGCTCTTTTTCTCTTGTGTACATGTGACTGTGCATTTATGTGTGTGTTTGTGTGTGTTTGTGTGTGTGTGAGGGTTTATGTTGCTGCTGCATTCTCTGACTAAGCCTGTGTGAGGCTGTGTGTAACGTCACGCAGCGTTTCCCCTGGTTACTGGGCGGCCCGCTCTGTCACTCAGGGCGAAAGAGAGAGAGAGAGAGAGAGATGAATGTGTTCGGTGAATCTGAAAAGAAGAGCTGGCTCCACA
Source organism: Pleuronectes platessa (assembly GCF_947347685.1). Lineage (NCBI taxonomy): Eukaryota > Metazoa > Chordata > Actinopteri > Pleuronectiformes > Pleuronectidae > Pleuronectes > Pleuronectes platessa. The sequence continues at coordinate 20,202,311 of NC_070641.1, forward strand.
CAGGCTCCAACAAACATGAAAGCAGAGAACAGAAAGTAGAGGAGGTAACGATGCAAATGATTCTCTACTCGGCTGTCAGTGTTTCCAATTCAGCGTTTGGACAGAAGTCTTTTCTGTTCTGTTGAGATAAAAAGAAAATCGTGCTGCAGCCTGAGTGAGAGATTTTTTTACTGCAGCAGAAAACCAGCATCAAATCCTCACGGAATGATATTTTCAGGATGTTACTGAGATTCGGGCTATTTTTTTCAAGTCACAAAAAAAAAAGGACGTTTTAATATAAAATAGGATGTCATTCAGAGTATATGTTCTTAGATGACCAACAGTCCCCTTCATGAAACCACTTTTGAATTCACAATAGATACAGAATTTGATTTAGATCTGGATTTCATCAAGATCCATGAATTATTGAATTGTTGTGCCTGTGCACTTTATATGTTTCACCGTGGGAGAGTGGGAAAACGTCCTATCGATTTCTTGTATGTCTTGAACATGTGAAGAAATTGACAATAAAGCTACTTTATCTTTACTTTATCTATTCTCTTAGAAATCAAAGAAAATGTTGAAAAACTCTCTGATCTGCACTGTATCCTTCCACCGAGTTTCCCTGTGATCAGTCCGGTAGCTTTTGTGTAATCCTGCTCACAAACAAACAAATGTGAAAGAAAACATAACCTTCCCTGGAGGTTAAAAATGTAACTTGCGTTTCTTTTCTTGCACTTGAACCCTCCGCGGCGCTCTGGGAAACTCGATTTATACATTAGAGAAAATATTACTCTGCAGTCTTTTCCTCTCAAGCATAAAACAGTAGAAAGTAAAACAAGCAAATTAAACTGTGATTTATTGTCTGAATCAGTGTAAATCTTATTAATTACACAATGATGTGCGATGAGGAAAAAGCTTTCACAAACATATTTATTCAATTTACATATTTACAGTTAACCGCGTTATGCAACAGCCACAGCTTTTTAATTATGTTCCGCTCTCTCGTTATCATATCAATATCTTCTCCTCTCTGTTAATCAAGGTGCAAAACCTATGGAGGCAGAGAAAACACTGGATTCTGCATTGTCACTGGAGTGTGTCATTACCAATTAGTGGTAGATATTTGGATTATTACAACAGAAGTAATTACCGGCCAGTAAAACGTGACCATTCCAGTCGAATTCCTGTTGTTGCACCAAATCCTTTTTGCGCGTATAATCAGCTTGATTTGTGGATTATTTGATGGAGGAAGTGAATGAAAACAGCAAATCAAAATAATGAACTGAGAGTCAAATAGAGGAAAATGAAGGCGTCGTGACAGAGAGAGAGAGAGAGAGAGAGAGAGAGAGAGAGAGAGAGAGAGAGAGAGAGAGAATCAGTAGAATGTCAGTAAACTCCAGTTCATCGTGCAGAACATGAGTCGTGAAACATGTGGTTATTTAGTCAGCTGGCACAGCGGGTCAATGCCTGCTCGTGGCCTCACCTCTGGAGACACACACACACACACACTGTACACACAACAACATGACTGACTGCATCAGAGCATCATAGTGTATTTTTTTGCCATCTCTTATTTGAAGAAAGCTCGGAGAGAATTACTTGTTTTTCTAAAGTTATGAGAACAGATAATGAGATAATTCATCTGCTAACCTCTCAACCACCACAAGTAAATGACCAACACGGACCTAATCCTAACTTCATCACAAAACATGTAACCCTGAAACAGCTCTTAGAATTTGTGAAAAGGCCAAACTATCCTCATGAATGATGATTAAAAAATAAAGGATATACCCACAGAGATACACACACACACTGATGAGTACAGTACAGAGGCTTGAGTCACTGTGATGACACATTGAATAGTATTTCTGGCTGTAAAATACACACAAATATAGACGCACATCCTGTAGGAAGGAAGCAAATATAGTTTGCCATTTGTCATCACACAAACAAACACACACACACACACACAGCAGCACTGCATTAAAGAGGCTGAAACATAAACACATGCACACGCCATTTCCAGCTCACTCTTTTTATTGACGTCATAAACACAAACACAGGCATTAACAATGACTGCTGATTATTATGTTGTTTATCACCGTCCCAGCAGCAAATCAAATAGTTTTCCGCCACGACACATACGCTTGCACGCACACAGTGTGTGTTTGTGTATGTACACATTTGCAGTTATTCATGCAAACAGCACAGCATGAAATCACAACAGCAGCTCGCAGTGTCTCTGAACGACAAAGTAAAGAGAGAAAAGATGAGCAAAGGTTTGTGAGAAACGGAGAGAGAGATGGAGAGTTTTATACTTTAGCTAGAAATCTAAGTTTTCTTCACAGTTTTAGTTTTTTCCTTTTCTTCATGTTCTTCTGAATCCAGGTTTTGAAAGACAGAATAATTTGGTTTGTGTCTTTAGGGCTGTGTTGAGGCTCGTTGTGCTGAGATGAAAACTGAGTTGAATTCACTGAATGTGATTATCCTAACAACTCATCCTAACAACTCCATTTTCTGTCGTGTAAAAAAAAAAAGGCCCAAAAACTTGCAATTACCGGAGCGAGTCCAACCTCCCACTTGCCCACAGGTGTCGGGATGACTGCGTTTTCAGAAACTACTGCTCTGTGAGGAAAAGCCCCGGGGGAGCGGAGGTGACAGATGACATTTTCAAACCCGTTATCGTCCAAAGGTCTCCTTCACATTCAGTTCAGAGGTCGCAGCTCCAACAGCTGCCTGACGGTTCTGCAGGAGTTCACCAGTGTTGTCAAGTGCTGCTGAGGGGAGTTCACCGACTGTGTGTGTTTGAGTACAGGATTCACCTTCTCTATGTTTGAACGCAATGTGTGAGTTAGTTGTTTTATTAAAACTAAACTAAATTTCTTTGTGGGTCACAGAAGAGGAATCCATTCTGATAGAAATGTTTTTTCCCCGTCACATCTGGCTTTTGACTGCAATGGGAACGGATTCAATCAGCTTTCACTGCTGGGGCAAATGACTCCGGGTTTCAGACCGGCACTGATCGGCCCTGATGGAAACGTGACGCCCAGGTGAATGCTCTCATCTGGAAGACAGCGAGGTTAGAGAGAGAGAGAGAGAGAGAGCGAGAGAGAGAGAGAGAGAGAGAGAGAGAGAGAGAGAGCACCTTTTGTTGGTGGTGCAATTGTGGCATCGAACATGAGGCAACGGGGGAAAATTGAACTCATCCGAAAAGCAGTCACACAGATTAGGAGCGGTGAGCACACACCTGCACAGAAGGGGGGGGGCCTCTGTAGTGCCTGGAAAGGGTTTAGGGTTGAAGTGCCTTGCTTGAGGGCCATGGATATTGAGGCAGGGGCACACACCGTTCATTCAGGTCCTTGCCCTTTGGAGTAGATTTGCAGAGCTCTCCATGGTCCTGATCCCCAGTCCGAGGCAGGGGAGCTGTCCATGGTACTGGTTCTGTTCACATTGCTCCCAGTTCCAAAGACAAACCTTTTAAAATTCAGCCTGTGTGGTCAGGAGGTCACTTCAGAGCAACTTGACTACAACAACTTATCTCCACAAGCCTGAACTGTTCAAATGTGGCAAATTTAAAGGGAAGCATTGCATGTTTGTGTGTTTTGTTTGTGCATGTGTGTATGATCCCTTGTGCTTGTGCAAGGTTAATTGCCTTAAAGACGCTATCACAGCTGCCGCGCCTTTATCGAGCCTTAATCTGACAATCAATGTATGTAAAAAAGACACACACACACACACACACACACACACACACACACACACACACACACACACACACGTGCACACACACACAGTTGTGTATCCATGACTTAACCTAAACTTAACCTTAAAACATGTCTTCATCGTTAATCATTTACATTATTTGTTTTTTGTCTCCATAAAGAAGACAAGTCCCTTCAATGTGACTGTGTGAAGAGATTTAGGTCCCCATGACATGAGTAATACCTGGGACACACACACACACACGTGCACACACAGGGGTTCACTAAAGGTTCATTTATATCGGTGTAGAGATGAGGGCTACTTAATTTATTCCTCAGAGCGTCCCAGCTAGAGGTCCAGGTGTCATCCCATCTATTGGCATGTGGTGGATTTAAAGTGTATTGGAGTCAGCACTCCTCTCGTCCTGCCCCCCCCCTCCCCCCTCCCCTGCATTAACACACATAATGCTAAATCAACAGCTTTCTGAGAGCTGCTAAGTCCTCTAACCCCACAGAGAGGAGGAGAGAAAAGAGAAACTGGAGTGGGGCTATGTGCACGTTCACGTTCACACAGACAAGTTCACACACACACACACACACACACACACACACACTCACACACACACATTCACTGAGAGGACTTGAACATTTTGAAGTGGGAGATATCGGAGAAGGGCACAGCGGAGGATAAAACGCCTTGTGTTTGGACAAGTGTAAGTTGAGAGAGAGAGGATGTGTTAGTGTGTGTCAGTCAGTGTGTGTGTGTGTATGTGTGTGTGTGTGTGTGTTTGTGCTTCTTGTCCTCGCTAAGCCATAATTTTCTCTCTCTATCTCCTTCTTCTCTTCTTTTTCATCCCTTGTTAAAATTAGAGCAGGCAAAGTGAGGCCTTTAAATGGCGTGTCACAGCTCAGGAGCCGAATGGCTGATCATCACAGGCTGGAACAATAATGGCCAAAGACTGTCCTGGGTCCCGACTCAGCTTTGGGCTCCTGAGGCCACAAAGTCATTTGAATCTCTGTCAGTAGAGACGGGCAGCTCTGAAGAAAGATGGAGGAGGAAATCAGTTTTCATTATTTGGGCTATGCTGCAGATCCTGTCACCAATTTAATTTATTTTTTATCTTTTGTAAACCAGCCTGAACAAATGTGCGATATCTATAATCTATAATCATATCCTACAATCTACGTTTCTTCTGTTAACATGAAGCCATATTTGTGTGTTTTTTTATTATAATGTTTCCAGACATTCAGCCGTTGTGTGATTTGATCTCGTGGGTTTTGAGGCAGAAACACTCTGAACTCGTTGGGCAGCCATGGGGTTGGTGATTATATGGTGATAACTCACAGCAACACAAATTCCCATTAGTGCACAAACTGAGCTCATTAGTGTAACAAATACACAAATTCTAATTAACACTGATATTCTAAACTAACTGTGACACAGTGGAAGAAGCAGTAAGTCGTTGAAGTTGAAGACTGGCAGGTGGGTTCCATCATATTTCCATCAGTAAAGTTAGAAAGTTGTGAACATTTCCAGAACATTTTGTACGTTATTAAATCTGAAGAATCTTTAAACTTGCTCGAGAACTAAACTACACAAATTAAGATGCAGGAAACCGTCACATGAACCTGAGCGAGGAGCTGTAGGCGACCGCAGCAAGTCTTACCAACCGTACCTTGTGTGTGATATTCAAAATCTACAAGATTTACACTATTT